>NW_028116372.1:0-48764 GCF_964273445.1 Streptopelia decaocto | reverse complement strand
GAAATTCTGTTGAAGCTTTTAAAATTCTCTCTAGAATTTTCAAAATCCATGTCACATGTTTACAATTTCACATCAAAAAATGGCTAAAATTCCAGTTGAAATTTTTTCAAAGTCCCTGAAAAATTTTCCAATTTTTGTCCCAATTCTTCCCATTCCCATTGAAACTTTTCAAATCCCTCTCAAAATTGTTGAAATTCTGTTGAAGCTTTTAAAATTCTCTCTAGAATTTTCAAAATCCATGTCCACATGTTTACAATTTCACGTCAAAAAATGCTAAAATTCCAGTTGAAATTTTTTCAAAGTCCCTTAAAAATTTTCCAATTTTTGTCCCAATTCTTCCCATTCCCATTGAAACTTTTCAAATCCCTCTCAAAATTGTGGAAATTCTGTTGAAGCTTTTAAAATTCTCTCTAGAATTTTCAAAATCCATGTCCACATGTTTACAATTTCACATCAAAAATTGCTAAAATTCAGTTGAAATTTTTTCAAAGTCCCTTAAAAATTTTCCAATTTTTGTCCCAATTCTTCCCATTCCCATTGAAACTTTTCAAATCCCTCTCAAAATTGTGGAAATTCTGTTGAAGCTTTTAAAATTCTCTCTAGAATTTTCAAAATCCATGTCCACATGTTTACAATTTCACATCAAAAAATTGCTAAAATTCCAGTTGAAATTTTTTCAAAGTCCCTTAAAAATTTTCCAATTTCTGTCCCAATTCTTCCCATTCCCATTGAAACTTTTCAAATCCCTCTCAAAACTGTTGAAATCCTATTGAAAGTTTGAAACTTCTCTCTAGAATTTTTAAAATCCACTTCAACATGTATACAATTTCACGTCAAAATTGCTAAAATTCCAGTTGAAATTTTTTCAAAGTCCCTTAAAAATTTTCCAATTTTTGTCCCAATTCTTCCCATTCCCATTGAAACTTTTCAAATCCCTCTCAAAATTGTGGAAATTCTGTTGAAGCTTTTAAAATTCTCTCTAGAATTTTCAAAATCCATGTCCACATGTTTACAATTTCACGTCAAAAAATTGGAAAATTCCAGTTGAAATTTTTTCAAAGTCCCTTAAAAGTTTTCCAATTTTTGTCCCAATTCTTCCCATTCCCATTGAAACTTTTCAAATCCCTCTCAAAATTGTGGAAATTCTGTTGAAGCTTTTAAAATTCTCTCTAGAATTTTCAAAATCCATGTCCACATGTTTACAATTTCACATAAAAAATTGCTAAAATTCCAGTTGAAATTTTTTCAAAGTCCCTTAAAAATTTTCCAATTTTTGTCCCAATTCTTCCCATTCCCATTGAAACTTTTCAAATCCCTCTCAAAATTGTGGAAATTCTGTTGAAGCTTTTTAAAATTCTCTCTAGAATTTTCAAAATCCATGTCCACATGTTTACAATTTCACATCAAAAAATGGCTAAAATTCCAGTTGAAATTTTTTCAAAGTCCCTTAAAATTTTCCAATTTTTGTCCCAATTCTTCCCATTCCCATTGAAACTTTTCAAATCCTCTCAAAATTGTGGAAATTCTGTTGAAGCTTTTAAAATTCTCTCTAGAATTTTCAAAATCCATGTCCACATGTTTACAATTTCACATAAAAAATGGCTAAAATTCCAGTTGCAATTTTTTCAAAGTCCCTTAAAAATTTTCCAATTTTTGTCCCAATTCTTCCCATTCCCATTGAAACTTTTCAAATCCCTCTCAAAATTGTTGAAATTCTGTTGAAGCTTTTAAAATTCTCTCTAGAATTTTCAAAATCCATGTCCACATGTTTACAATTTCACGTCAAAAAATGGCTAAAATTCCAGTTGAAATTTTTTCAAAGTCCCTTAAAAATTTTCCAATTTTTGTCCCAATTCTTCCCATTCCCATTGAAACTTTTCAAATCCCTCTCAAAATTGTTGAAATTCTCTTGAAGCTTTTAAAATTCTCTCTAGAATTTTCAAAATCCATGTCCACATGTTTACAATTTCACGTCAAAAATTGCTAAAATTCCAGTTGAAATTTTTTCAAAGTCCCTTAAAAATTTTCCAATTTTGTCCCAATTCTTCCCATTCCCATTGAAACTTTTCAAATCCCTCTCAAAATTGTTGAAATTCTGTTGAAGCTTTTAAAATTCTCTCTAGAATTTTCAAAATCCATGTCCACATGTTTACAATTTCACGCCAAAAAATGGCTAAAATTCCAGTTGAAATTTTTCAAAGTCCCTTAAAAATTTTCCAATTTTTGTCCCAATTCTTCCCATTCCCATTGAAACTTTTCAAATCCCTCTCAAAATTGTTGAAATTCTCTTGAAGCTTTTAAAATTCTCTCTAGAATTTTCAAAATCCATGGCCACATGTTTACAATTTCACGTCAAAAAATTGCTAAAATTCCAGTTGAAATTTTTTCAAAGTCCCTTAAAAATTTTCCAATTTTTGTCCCAATTCTTCCCATTCCCATTGAAACTTTTCAAATCCCTCTCAAAATTGTTGAAATTCTGTTGAAGCTTTTAAAATTCTCTCTAGAATTTTCAAAATCCATGTCCACATGTTTACAATTTCACGTCAAAAAATGGCTAAAATTCCAGTTGAAATTTTTTCAAAGTCCCTTAAAAATTTTCCAATTTTTGTCCCAATTCTTCCCATTCCCATTGAAACTTTTCAAATCCCTCTCAAATTGTTGAAATTCTTCTTGAAGCTTTTAAAATTCTCTCTAGAATTTTCAAAATCCATGGCCACATGTTTACAATTTCACGTCAAAAAATGGCTAAAATTCCAGTTGCAATTTTTTCAAAGTCCCTGAAAATTTTCCAATTTTTGTCCCAATTCTTCCCATTCCCATTGAAACTTTTCAAATCCCTCTCAAAATTGTTGAAATTCTGTTGAAGCTTTTAAAATTCTCTCTAGAATTTTCAAAATCCATGTCCACATGTTTACAATTTCACGTCAAAAAATGGCTAACATTCCAGTTGAAATTTTTTCAAAGTCCCTGAAAAATTTCCAATTTTTGTCCCAATTCTTCCCATTCCCATTGAAACTTTTCAAATCCCTCTCAAAATTGTTGAAATTCTCTTGAAGCTTTTAAAATTCTCTCTAGAATTTTCAAAATCCATGTCCACATGTTTACAATTTCACGTCAAAAAATTGCTAAAATTCCAGTTGAAATTTTTCAAAGTCCCTTAAAAATTTTCCAATTTTGTCCCAATTCTTCCCATTCCCATTGAAACTTTTCAAATCCCTCTCAAAATTGTTGAAATTCTGTTGAAGCTTTTAAAATTCTCTCTAGAATTTTCAAAATCCATGTCCACATGTTTACAATTTCACGCCAAAAAATGGCTAAAATTCCAGTTGAAATTTTTTCAAAGTCCCTTAAAAATTTTCCAATTTTTGTCCCAATTCTTCCCATTCCCATTGAAACTTTTCAAATCCCTCTCAAAATTGTTGAAATTCTCTTGAAGCTTTTAAAATTCTCTCTAGAATTTTCAAAATCCATGTCCACATGTTTACAATTTCACGTCAAAAAATTGCTAAAATTCCAGTTGAAATTTTTTTCAAAGTCCCTTAAAAATTTTCCAATTTTTGTCCCAATTCTTCCCATTCCCATTGAAACTTTTCAAATCCCTCTCAAAATTGTTGAAATTCTGTTGAAGCTTTTAAAATTCTCTCTAGAATTTTCAAAATCCATGTCCACATGTTTACAATTTCACGTCAAAAAATGGCTAAAATTCCAGTTGAAATTTTTTCAAAGTCCCTTAAAAATTTTCCAATTTTTGTCCCAATTCTTCCCATTCCCATTGAAACTTTTCAAATCCCTCTCAAAATTGTTGAAATTCTCTTGAAGCTTTTAAAATTCTCTCTAGAATTTTCAAAATCCATGGCCACATGTTTACAATTTCACGTCAAAAAATGGCTAAAATTCCAGTTGAAATTTTTTCAAAGTCCCTGAAAAATTTTCCAATTTTTGTCCCAATTCTTCCCATTCCCATTGAAACTTTTCAAATCCCTCTCAAAATTGTTGAAATTCTCTTGAAGCTTTTAAAATTCTCTCTAGAATTTTCAAAATCCATGTCCACATGTTTACAATTTCACGTCAAAAAATGGCTAACATTCCAGTTGAAATTTTTTCAAAGTCCCTTAAAAATTTTCCAATTTTTGTCCCAATTCTTCCCATTCCCATTGAAACTTTTCAAATCCCTCTCAAAATTGTTGAAATTCTCTTGAAGCTTTTAAAATTCTCTCTAGAATTTTCAAAATCCATGTCCACATGTTTACAATTTCACGTCAAAAAATGGCTAACATTCCAGTTGCAATTTTTCAAAGTCCCTTCAAAATTTTCCAATTTTTGTCCCAATTCTTCCCATTCCCATTGAAACTTTTCAAATCCCTCTCAAAATTGTTGAAATTCTCTTGAAGCTTTTAAAATTCTCTCTAGAATTTTCAAAATCCATGGCCACATGTTTACAATTTCACGTCAAAAATTGCTAAAATTCCAGTTGCAATTTTTTCAAAGTCCCTTAAAAATTTTCCAATTTTTGTCCCAATTCTTCCCATTCCCATTGAAACTTTTCAAATCCCTCTCAAAATTGTGGAAATTCTGTTGAAGCTTTTAAAATTCTCTCTAGAATTTTCAAAATCCATGTCCACATGTTTACAATTTCACATCAAAAAATTGCTAAAATTCCAGTTGAAATTTTGTCAAAGTCCCTGAAAAATTTTCCAATTTTTGTCCCAATTCTTCCCATTCCCATTGAAACTTTTCAAATCCCTCTCAAAATTGTTGAAATTCTGTTGAAGCTTTTAAAATTCTCTCTAGAATTTTCAAAATCCATGTCCACATGTTTACAATTTCACATCAAAAAATTGCTAAAATTCCAGTTGAAATTTTTTCAAAGTCCCTTAAAAATTTTCCAATTTTTGTCCCAATTCTTCCCATTCCCATTGAAACTTTTCAAATCCCTCTCAAAATTGTTGAAATTCTGTTGAAGCTTTTAAAATTCTCTCTAGAATTTCAAAATCCATGTCCACATGTTTACAATTTCACATCAAAAAATTGCTAAAATTCCAGTTGAAATTTTTTCAAAGTCCCTTAAAAATTTTCCAATTTCTGTCCCAATTCTTCCCATTCCCATTGAAACTTTTCAAATCCCTCTCAAAACTGTTGAAATCCTATTGAAAGTTTGAAACTTCTCTCTAGAATTTTTAAAATCCACTTCAACATGTATACAATTTCACGTCAAAATTGCCTAAAATTCCAGTTGAAATTTTTTCAAAGTCCCTTAAAAATTTTCCAATTTTTGTCCCAATTCTTCCCATTCCCATTGAAACTTTTCAAATCCCTCTCAAAATTGTGGAAATTCTGTTGAAGCTTTTAAAATTCTCTCTAGAATTTTCAAAATCCATGTCCACATGTTTACAATTTCACGTCAAAAAATTGGAAAATTCCAGTTGAAATTTTTTCAAAGTCCCTTAAAAGTTTTCCAATTTTTGTCCCAATTCTTCCCATTCCCATTGAAACTTTTCAAATCCCTCTCAAAATTGTGGAAATTCTGTTGAAGCTTTTAAAATTCTCTCTAGAATTTTCAAAATCCATGTCCACATGTTTACAATTTCACATAAAAAATTGCTAAAATTCCAGTTGAAATTTTTTCAAAGTCCCTTAAAAATTTTCCAATTTTTGTCCCAATTCTTCCCATTCCCATTGAAACTTTTCAAATCCCTCTCAAAATTGTGGAAATTCTGTTGAAGCTTTTAAAATTCTCTCTAGAATTTTCAAAATCCATGTCCACATGTTTACAATTTCACATCAAAAAATGGCTAAAATTCCAGTTGAAATTTTTTCAAAGTCCCTTAAAAATTTTCCAATTTTTGTCCCAATTCTTCCCATTCCCATTGAAACTTTTCAAATCCCTCTCAAAATTGTTGAAATTCTGTTGAAGCTTTTAAAATTCTCTCTAGAATTTTCAAAATCCATGTCCACATGTTTACAATTTCACATAAAAAAATGGCTAAAATTCCAGTTGAAATTTTTTCAAAGTCCCTGAAAAATTTTCCAATTTTTGTCCCAATTCTTCCCATTCCCATTGAAACTTTTCAAATCCCTCTCAAAATTGTTGAAATTCTGTTGAAGCTTTTAAAATTCTCTCTAGAATTTTCAAAATCCATGTCCACATGTTTACAATTTCACGTCAAAAAATGGCTAAAATTCCAGTTGAAATTTTTTCAAAGTCCCTGAAAAATTTTCCAATTTTTGTCCCAATTCTTCCCATTCCCATTGAAACTTTTCAAATCCCTCTCAAAATTGTTGAAATTCTCTTGAAGCTTTTAAAATTCTCTCTAGAATTTTCAAAATCCATGTCCACATGTTTACAATTTCACGTCAAAAAATTGCTAAAATTCCAGTGGAAATTTTTTCAAAGTCCCTTAAAAATTTTCCAATTTTTGTCCCAATTCTTCCCATTCCCATTGAAACTTTTCAAATCCCTCTCAAAATTGTTGAAATTCTGTTGAAGCTTTTAAAATTCTCTCTAGAATTTTCAAAATCCATGTCCACATGTTTACAATTTCACGCCAAAAAATGGCTAAAATTCCAGTTGAAATTTTTTCAAAGTCCCTTAAAAATTTTCCAATTTTTGTCCCAATTCTTCCCATTCCCATTGAAACTTTTCAAATCCCTCTCAAAATTGTGGAAATTCTGTTGAAGCTTTTAAAATTCTCTCTAGAATTTTCAAAATCCATGTCCACATGTTTACAATTTCACATCAAAAAATGGCTAAAATTCCAGTTGAAATTTTTTCAAAGTCCCTGAAAAATTTTCCAATTTTTGTCCCAATTCTTCCCATTCCCATTGAAACTTTTCAAATCCCTCTCAAAATTGTTGAAATTCTGTTGAAGCTTTTAAAATTCTCTCTAGAATTTTCAAAATCCATGTCCACATGTTTACAATTTCACGTCAAAAAATGGCTAAAATTCCAGTTGAAATTTTTTCAAAGTCCCTTAAAAATTTTCCAATTTTTGTCCCAATTCTTCCCATTCCCATTGAAACTTTTCAAATCCCTCTCAAAATTGTTGAAATTCTCTTGAAGCTTTTAAAATTCTCTCTAGAATTTTCAAAATCCATGGCCACATGTTTACAATTTCACGTCAAAAAATGGCTAAAATTCCAGTTGAAATTTTTTCAAAGTCCCTGAAAAATTTTCCAATTTTTGTCCCAATTCTTCCCATTCCCATTGAAACTTTTCAAATCCCTCTCAAAATTGTTGAAATTCTGTTGAAGCTTTTAAAATTCTCTCTAGAATTTTCAAAATCCATGTCCACATGTTTACAATTTCACATCAAAAAATGGCTAACATTCCAGTTGAAATTTTTTCAAAGTCCCTTAAAAATTTTCCAATTTTTGTCCCAATTCTTCCCATTCCCATTGAAACTTTTCAAATCCCTCTCAAAATTGTTGAAATTCTCTTGAAGCTTTTAAAATTCTCTCTAGAATTTTCAAAATCCATGTCCACATGTTTACAATTTCACGTCAAAAAATGGCTAACATTCCAGTTGCAATTTTTTCAAAGTCCCTTAAAAATTTTCCAATTTTTGTCCCAATTCTTCCCATTCCCATTGAAACTTTTCAAATCCCTCTCAAAATTGTTGAAATTCTCTTGAAGCTTTTAAAATTCTCTCTAGAATTTTCAAAATCCATGTCCACATGTTTACAATTTCACGTCAAAAAATGGCTAAAATTCCAGTTGAAATTTTTTCAAAGTCCCTGAAAAATTTTCCAATTTTTGTCCCAATTCTTCCCATTCCCATTGAAACTTTTCAAATCCCTCTCAAAATTGTTGAAATTCTCTTGAAGCTTTTAAAATTCTCTCTAGAATTTTCAAAATCCATGGCCACATGTTTACAATTTCACGTCAAAAATTGCTAAAATTCCAGTTGCAATTTTTTCAAAGTCCCTTAAAAATTTTCCAATTTTTGTCCCAATTCTTCCCATTCCCATTGAAACTTTTCAAATCCCTCTCAAAATTGTGGAAATTCTGTTGAAGCTTTTAAAATTCTCTCTAGAATTTTCAAAATCCATGTCCACATGTTTACAATTTCACATCAAAAAATTGCTAAAATTCCAGTTGAAATTTTGTCAAAGTCCCTTAAAAATTTTCCAATTTTTGTCCCAATTCTTCCCATTCCCATTGAAACTTTTCAAATCCCTCTCAAAATTGTTGAAATTCTGTTGAAGCTTTTAAAATTCTCTCTAGAATTTTCAAAATCCATGTCCACATGTTTACAATTTCACATCAAAAAATTGCTAAAATTCCAGTTGAAATTTTTTCAAAGTCCCTTAAAAATTTTCCAATTTCTGTCCCAATTCTTCCCATTCCCATTGAAACTTTTCAAATCCCTCTCAAAACTGTTGAAATCCTATTGAAAGTTTGAAACTTCTCTCTAGAATTTTTAAAATCCACTTCAACATGTATACAATTTCACGTCAAAATTGCTAAAATTCCAGTTGAAATTTTTTCAAAGTCCCTTAAAAATTTTCCAATTTTTGTCCCAATTCTTCCCATTCCCATTGAAACTTTTCAAATCCCTCTCAAAATTGTTGAAATTCTCTTGAAGCTTTTAAAATTCTCTCTAGAATTTTCAAAATCCATGTCCACATGTTTACAATTTCACGTCAAAAAATGGCTAACATTCCAGTTGCAATTTTTTCAAAGTCCCTTAAAAATTTTCCAATTTTTGTCCCAATTCTTCCCATTCCCATTGAAACTTTTCATATCCCTCTCAAAATTGTTGAAATTCTGTTGAAGCTTTTAAAATTCTCTCTAGAATTTTCAAAATCCATGTCCACATGTTTACAATTTCACGTAAAAAAAAATGCTAAAATTCCAGTGGAAATTTTTTCAAAGTCCCTTAAAAATTTTCCAATTTTTGTCCCAATTCTTCCCATTCCCATTGAAACTTTTCAAATCCCTCTCAAAATTGTTGAAATTCTGTTGAAGCTTTTAAAATTCTCTCTAGAATTTTCAAAATCCATGTCCACATGTTTACAATTTCACGTCAAAAAATTGGAAAATTCCAGTTGAAATTTTTTCAAAGTCCCTTAAAAGTTTTCCAATTTTTGTACCAATTCTTCCCATTCCCATTGAAACTTTTCAAATCCCTCTCAAAATTGTGGAAATTCTCTTGAAGCTTTTAAAATTCTCTCTAGAATTTTCAAAATCCATGTCCACATGTTTACAATTTCACATAAAAAATTGCTAAAATTCCAGTTGAAATTTTTTCAAAGTCCCTTAAAAATTTTCCAATTTTTGTCCCAATTCTTCCCATTCCCATTGAAACTTTTCAAATCCCTCTCAAAATTGTTGAAATTCTCTTGAAGCTTTTAAAATTCTCTCTAGAATTTTCAAAATCCATGTCCACATGTTTACAATTTCACGTCAAAAAATGGCTAAAATTCCAGTTGAAATTTTTTCAAAGTCCCTGAAAAATTTTCCAATTTTTGTCCCAATTCTTCCCATTCCCATTGAAACTTTTCAAATCCCTCTCAAAATTGTGGAAATTCTGTTGAAGCTTTTAAAATTCTCTCTAGAATTTTCAAAATCCATGTCCACATGTTTACAATTTCACGTCAAAAAATTGCTAAAATTCCAGTTGAAATTTTGTCAAAGTCCCTGAAAAATTTTCCAATTTTTGTCCCAATTCTTCCCATTCCCATTGAAACTTTTCAAATCCCTCTCAAAATTGTTGAAATTCTCTTGAAGCTTTTAAAATTCTCTCTAGAATTTTCAAAATCCATGGCCACATGTTTACAATTTCACGTCAAAAAATGGCTAAAATTCCAGTTGAAATTTTTTCAAAGTCCCTGAAAAATTTTCCAATTTTTGTCCCAATTCTTCCCATTCCCATTGAAACTTTTCAAATCCCTCTCAAAATTGTTGAAATTCTCTTGAAGCTTTTAAAATTCTCTCTAGAATTTTCAAAATCCATGTCCACATGTTTACAATTTCACGTCAAAAAATGGCTAACATTCCAGTTGCAATTTTTTCAAAGTCCCTTAAAAATTTTCCAATTTTTGTCCCAATTCTTCCCATTCCCATTGAAACTTTTCAAATCCCTCTCAAAATTGTTGAAATTCTGTTGAAGCTTTTAAAATTCTCTCTAGAATTTTCAAAATCCATGTCCACATGTTTACAATTTCACGTCAAAAAATGTCTAACATTCCAGTTGCAATTTTTTCAAAGTCCCTTAAAAATTTTCCAATTATTGTCCCAATTCTTCCCATTCCCATTGAAACTTTTCAAATCCCTCTCAAAATTGTTGAAATTCTCTTGAAGCTTTTAAAATTCTCTCTAGAATTTTCAAAATCCATGTCCACATGTTTACAATTTCACGTCAAAAAATGGCTAAAATTCCAGTTGAAATTTTTTCAAAGTCCCTGAAAAATTTTCCAATTTTTGTCCCAATTCTTCCCATTCCCATTGAAACTTTTCAAATCCCTCTCAAAATTGTTGAAATTCTCTTGAAGCTTTTAAAATTCTCTCTAGAATTTTCAAAATCCATGGCCACATGTTTACAATTTCACGTCAAAAATTGCTAAAATTCCAGTTGCAATTTTTTCAAAGTCCCTTAAAAATTTTCCAATTTTTGTCCCAATTCTTCCCATTCCCATTGAAACTTTTCAAATCCCTCTCAAAATTGTGGAAATTCTGTTGAAGCTTTTAAAATTCTCTCTAGAATTTTCAAAATCCATGTCCACATGTTTACAATTTCACATCAAAAAATTGCTAAAATTCCAGTTGAAATTTTTTCAAAGTCCCTTAAAAATTTTCCAATTTCTGTCCCAATTCTTCCCATTCCCATTGAAACTTTTCAAATCCCTCTCAAAACTGTTGAAATCCTATTGAAAGTTTGAAACTTCTCTCTAGAATTTTTAAAATCCACTTCAACATGTATACAATTTCACGTCAAAATTGCTAAAATTCCAGTTGAAATTTTTTCAAAGTCCCTTAAAAATTTTCCAATTTTTGTCCCAATTGTTCCCATTCCCATTGAAACTTTTCATATCCCTCTCAAAATTGTTGAAATTCTCTTGAAGCTTTTAAAATTCTCTCTAGAATTTTCAAAATCCATGTCCACATGTTTACAATTTCACGTAAAAAAAAATGCTAAAATTCCAGTGGAAATTTTTTCAAAGTCCCTTAAAAATTTTCCAATTTTTGTCCCAATCCTTCCCATTCCCATTGAAACTTTTCAAATCCCTCTCAAAATTGTTGAAATTCTCTTGAAGCTTTTAAAATTCTCTCTAGAATTTTCAAAATCCATGTCCACATGTTTACAATTTCACGTCAAAAAATGGCTAAAATTCCAGTTGAAATTTTTTCAAAGTCCCTGAAAAATTTTCCAATTTTTGTCCCAATTCTTCCCATTCCCATTGAAACTTTTCAAATCCCTCTCAAAATTGTTGAAATTCTCTTGAAGCTTTTAAAATTCTCTCTAGAATTTTCAAAATCCATGGCCACATGTTTACAATTTCACGTCAAAAATTGCTAAAATTCCAGTTGCAATTTTTTCAAAGTCCCTTAAAAATTTTCCAATTTTTGTCCCAATTCTTCCCATTCCCATTGAAACTTTTCAAATCCCTCTCAAAATTGTGGAAATTCTGTTGAAGCTTTTAAAATTCTCTCTAGAATTTTCAAAATCCATGTCCACATGTTTACAATTTCACATCAAAAAATTGCTAAAATTCCAGTTGAAATTTTTTCAAAGTCCCTTAAAAATTTTCCAATTTTTGTCCCAATTCTTCCCATTCCCATTGAAACTTTTCAAATCCCTCTCAAAATTGTGGAAATTCTGTTGAAGCTTTTAAAATTCTCTCTAGAATTTTCAAAATCCATGTCCACATGTTTACAATTTCACGTCAAAAAATGGCTAAAATTCCAGTTGAAATTTTTTCAAAGTCCCTGAAAAATTTTCCAATTTTTGTCCCAATTCTTCCCATTCCCATTGAAACTTTTCAAATCCCTCTCAAAATTGTGGAAATTCTGTTGAAGCTTTTAAAATTCTCTCTAGAATTTTCAAAATCCATGTCCACATGTTTACAATTTCACGTCAAAAAATTGCTAAAATTCCAGTTGAAATTTTGTCAAAGTCCCTGAAAAATTTTCCAATTTTTGTCCCAATTCTTCCCATTCCCATTGAAACTTTTCAAATCCCTCTCAAAATTGTTGAAATTCTCTTGAAGCTTTTAAAATTCTCTCTAGAATTTTCAAAATCCATGGCCACATGTTTACAATTTCACGTCAAAAAATGGCTAACATTCCAGTTGAAATTTTTTCAAAGTCCCTGAAAAATTTTCCAATTTTTGTCCCAATTCTTCCCATTCCCATTGAAACTTTTCAAATCCCTCTCAAAATTGTTGAAATTCTCTTGAAGCTTTTAAAATTCTCTCTAGAATTTTCAAAATCCATGTCCACATGTTTACAATTTCACGTCAAAAAATGGCTAACATTCCAGTTGCAATTTTTTCAAAGTCCCTTAAAAATTTTCCAATTTTTGTCCCAATTCTTCCCATTCCCATTGAAACTTTTCAAATCCCTCTCAAAATTGTTGAAATTCTCTTGAAGCTTTTAAAATTCTCTCTAGAATTTTCAAAATCCATGTCCACATGTTTACAATTTCACGTCAAAAAATGTCTAACATTCCAGTTGCAATTTTTTCAAAGTCCCTTAAAAATTTTCCAATTATTGTCCCAATTCTTCCCATTCCCATTGAAACTTTTCAAATCCCTCTCAAAATTGTTGAAATTCTCTTGAAGCTTTTAAAATTCTCTCTAGAATTTTCAAAATCCATGTCCACATGTTTACAATTTCACCTCAAATAATGGCTAAAATTCCAGTTGAAATTTTTTCAAAGTCCCTTAAAAATTTTCCAATTTTTGTCCCAATTCTTCCCATTCCCATTGAAACTTTTCAAATCCCTCTCAAAATTGTTGAAATTCTCTTGAAGCTTTTAAAATTCTCTCTAGAATTTTCAAAATCCATGGCCACATGTTTACAATTTCACGTCAAAAATGGCTAAAATTCCAGTTGAAATTTTTTCAAAGTCCCTTAAAAATTTTCCAATTTTTGTCCCAATTCTTCCCATTCCCATTGAAACTTTTCAAATCCCTCTCAAAATTGTGGAAATTCTGTTGAAGCTTTTAAAATTCTCTCTAGAATTTTCAAAATCCATGTCCACATGTTTACAATTTCACATCAAAAAATTGCTAAAATTCCAGTTGAAATTTTTTCAAAGTCCCTTAAAAATTTTCCAATTTCTGTCCCAATTCTTCCCATTCCCATTGAAACTTTTCAAATCCCTCTCAAAACTGTTGAAATCCTATTGAAAGTTTGAAACTTCTCTCTAGAATTTTTAAAATCCACTTCAACATGTATACAATTTCACGTCAAAATTGCTAAAATTCCAGTTGAAATTTTTTCAAAGTCCCTTAAAAATTTTCCAATTTTTGTCCCAATTGTTCCCATTCCCATTGAAACTTTTCATATCCCTCTCAAAATTGTTGAAATTCTCTTGAAGCTTTTAAAATTCTCTCTAGAATTTTCAAAATCCATGTCCACATGTTTACAATTTCACGTAAAAAAAAATGCTAAAATTCCAGTGGAAATTTTTTCAAAGTCCCTTAAAAATTTTCCAATTTTTGTCCCAATCCTTCCCATTCCCATTGAAACTTTTCAAATCCCTCTCAAAATTGTTGAAATTCTCTTGAAGCTTTTAAAATTCTCTCTAGAATTTTCAAAATCCATGTCCACATGTTTACAATTTCACGTCAAAAAATGGCTAAAATTCCAGTTGAAATTTTTTCAAAGTCCCTGAAAAATTTTCCAATTTTTGTCCCAATTCTTCCCATTCCCATTGAAACTTTTCAAATCCCTCTCAAAATTGTTGAAATTCTCTTGAAGCTTTTAAAATTCTCTCTAGAATTTTCAAAATCCATGGCCACATGTTTACAATTTCACGTCAAAAATTGCTAAAATTCCAGTTGCAATTTTTTCAAAGTCCCTTAAAAATTTTCCAATTTTTGTCCCAATTCTTCCCATTCCCATTGAAACTTTTCAAATCCCTCTCAAAATTGTGGAAATTCTGTTGAAGCTTTTAAAATTCTCTCTAGAATTTTCAAAATCCATGTCCACATGTTTACAATTTCACATCAAAAAATTGCTAAAATTCCAGTTGAAATTTTTTCAAAGTCCCTTAAAAATTTTCCAATTTTTGTCCCAATTCTTCCCATTCCCATTGAAACTTTTCAAATCCCTCTCAAAATTGTTGAAATTCTGTTGAAGCTTTTAAAATTCTCTCTAGAATTTTCAAAATCCATGTCCACATGTTTACAATTTCACATCAAAAAATTGCTAAAATTCCAGTTGAAATTTTTTCAAAGTCCCTTAAAAATTTTCCAATTTCTGTCCCAATTCTTCCCATTCCCATTGAAACTTTTCAAATCCCTCTCAAAACTGTTGAAATCCTATTGAAAGTTTGAAACTTCTCTCTAGAATTTTTAAAATCCACTTCAACATGTATACAATTTCACGTCAAAATTGCTAAAATTCCAGTTGAAATTTTTTCAAAGTCCCTTAAAAATTTTCCAATTTTTGTCCCAATTCTTCCCATTCCCATTGAAACTTTTCAAATCCCTCTCAAAATTGTTGAAATTCTGTTGAAGCTTTTAAAATTCTCTCTAGAATTTTCAAAATCCATGTCCACATGTTTACAATTTCACGTCAAAAAATGGCTAACATTCCAGTTGCAATTTTTTCAAAGTCCCTTAAAAATTTTCCAATTTTTGTCCCAATTCTTCCCATTCCCATTGAAACTTTTCATATCCCTCTCAAAATTGTTGAAATTCTGTTGAAGCTTTTAAAATTCTCTCTAGAATTTTCAAAATCCATGTCCACATGTTTACAATTTCACGTAAAAAAAAATGCTAAAATTCCAGTGGAAATTTTTTCAAAGTCCCTTAAAAATTTTCCAATTTTTGTCCCAATTCTTCCCATTCCCATTGAAACTTTTCAAATCCCTCTCAAAATTGTGGAAATTCTGTTGAAGCTTTTAAAATTCTCTCTAGAATTTTCAAAATCCATGTCCACATGTTTACAATTTCACGTCAAAAAATTGGAAAATTCCAGTTGAAATTTTTTCAAAGTCCCTTAAAAATTTTCCAATTTTTGTACCAATTCTTCCCATTCCCATTGAAACTTTTCAAATCCCTCTCAAAATTGTGGAAATTCTCTTGAAGCTTTTAAAATTCTCTCTAGAATTTTCAAAATCCATGTCCACATGTTTACAATTTCACATAAAAAATTGCTAAAATTCCAGTTGAAATTTTTTCAAAGTCCCTGAAAAATTTTCCAATTTTTGTCCCAATTCTTCCCATTCCCATTGAAACTTTTCAAATCCCTCTCAAAATTGTGGAAATTCTGTTGAAGCTTTTAAAATTCTCTCTAGAATTTTCAAAATCCATGGCCACATGTTTACAATTTCACGTCAAAAAATGGCTAAAATTCCAGTTGAAATTTTTTCAAAGTCCCTGAAAAATTTTCCAATTTTTGTCCCAATTCTTCCCATTCCCATTGAAACTTTTCAAATCCCTCTCAAAATTGTTGAAATTCTGTTGAAGCTTTTAAAATTCTCTCTAGAATTTTCAAAATCCATGTCCACATGTTTACAATTTCACGTCAAAAAATGGCTAACATTCCAGTTGCAATTTTTTCAAAGTCCCTTAAAAATTTTCCAATTTTTGTCCCAATTCTTCCCATTCCCATTGAAACTTTTCAAATCCCTCTCAAAATTGTTGAAATTCTCTTGAAGCTTTTAAAATTCTCTCTAGAATTTTCAAAATCCATGTCCACATGTTTACAATTTCACGTCAAAAAATGGCTAAAATTCCAGTTGAAATTTTTTCAAAGTCCCTGAAAAATTTTCCAATTTTTGTCCCAATTCTTCCCATTCCCATTGAAACTTTTCAAATCCCTCTCAAAATTGTTGAAATTCTCTTGAAGCTTTTAAAATTCTATCTAGAATTTTCAAAATCCATGGCCACATGTTTACAATTTCACGTCAAAAATTGCTAAAATTCCAGTTGCAATTTTTTCAAAGTCCCTTAAAAATTTTCCAATTTTTGTCCCAATTCTTCCCATTCCCATTGAAACTTTTCAAATCCCTCTCAAAATTGTGGAAATTCTGTTGAAGCTTTTAAAATTCTCTCTAGAATTTTCAAAATCCATGTCCACATGTTTACAATTTCACATCAAAAAATTGCTAAAATTCCAGTTGAAATTTTTTCAAAGTCCCTTAAAAATTTTCCAATTTTTGTCCCAATTCTTCCCATTCCCATTGAAACTTTTCAAATCCCTCTCAAAATTGTGGAAATTCTGTTGAAGCTTTTAAAATTCTCTCTAGAATTTTCAAAATCCATGTCCACATGTTTACAATTTCACATCAAAAAATTGCTAAAATTCCAGTTGAAATTTTTTCAAAGTCCCTTAAAAATTTTCCAATTTCTGTCCCAATTCTTCCCATTCCCATTGAAACTTTTCAAATCCCTCTCAAAACTGTTGAAATCCTATTGAAAGTTTGAAACTTCTCTCTAGAATTTTTAAAATCCACTTCAACATGTATACAATTTCACGTCAAAATTGCTAAAATTCCAGTTGAAATTTTTTCAAAGTCCCTTAAAAATTTTCCAATTTTTGTCCCAATTCTTCCCATTCCCATTGAAACTTTTCAAATCCCTCTCAAAATTGTTGAAATTCTGTTGAAGCTTTTAAAATTCTCTCTAGAATTTTCAAAATCCATGTCCACATGTTTACAATTTCACGTCAAAAAATGGCTAACATTCCAGTTGCAATTTTTTCAAAGTCCCTTAAAAATTTTCCAATTTTTGTCCCAATTCTTCCCATTCCCATTGAAACTTTTCATATCCCTCTCAAAATTGTTGAAATTCTGTTGAAGCTTTTAAAATTCTCTCTAGAATTTTCAAAATCCATGTCCACATGTTTACAATTTCACGTAAAAAAAAATGCTAAAATTCCAGTGGAAATTTTTTCAAAGTCCCTTAAAAATTTTCCAATTTTTGTCCCAATTCTTCCCATTCCCATTGAAACTTTTCAAATCCCTCTCAAAATTGTGGAAATTCTGTTGAAGCTTTTAAAATTCTCTCTAGAATTTTCAAAATCCATGTCCACATGTTTACAATTTCACGTCAAAAAATTGGAAAATTCCAGTTGAAATTTTTTCAAAGTCCCTTAAAAGTTTTCCAATTTTTGTCCCAATTCTTCCCATTCCCATTGAAACTTTTCAAATCCCTCTCAAAATTGTGGAAATTCTCTTGAAGCTTTTAAAATTCTCTCTAGAATTTTCAAAATCCATGTCCACATGTTTACAATTTCACATAAAAAATTGCTAAAATTCCAGTTGAAATTTTTTCAAAGTCCCTTAAAAATTTTCCAATTTTTGTCCCAATTCTTCCCATTCCCATTGAAACTTTTCAAATCCCTCTCAAAATTGTGGAAATTCTGTTGAAGCTTTTAAAATTCTCTCTAGAATTTTCAAAATCCATGTCCACATGTTTACAATTTCACGTCAAAAAATGGCTAAAATTCCAGTTGAAATTTTTTCAAAGTCCCTGAAAAATTTTCCAATTTTTGTCCCAATTCTTCCCATTCCCATTGAAACTTTTCAAATCCCTCTCAAAATTGTTGAAATTCTGTTGAAGCTTTTAAAATTCTCTCTAGAATTTTCAAAATCCATGTCCACATGTTTACAATTTCACATAAAAAAATGGCTAAAATTCCAGTTGAAATTTTTCAAAGTCCCTTAAAAATTTTCCAATTTTTGTCCCAATTCTTCCCATTCCCATTGAAACTTTTCAAATCCCTCTCAAAATTGTTGAAATTCTCTTGAAGCTTTTAAAATTCTCTCTAGAATTTTCAAAATCCATGTCCACATGTTTACAATTTCACGTCAAAAAATTGCTAAAATTCCAGTTGAAATTTTTTCAAAGTCCCTTAAAAATTTTCCAATTTTTGTCCCAATTCTTCCCATTCCCATTGAAACTTTTCAAATCCCTCTCAAAATTGTTGAAATTCTGTTGAAGCTTTTAAAATTCTCTCTAGAATTTTCAAAATCCATGGCCACATGTTTACAATTTCACGTCAAAAAATGGCTAACATTCCAGTTGAAATTTTTTCAAAGTCCCTGAAAAATTTTCCAATTTTTGTCCCAATTCTTCCCATTCCCATTGAAACTTTTCAAATCCCTCTCAAAATTGTTGAAATTCTGTTGAAGCTTTTAAAATTCTCTCTAGAATTTTCAAAATCCATGTCCACATGTTTACAATTTCACGTCAAAAAATGGCTAACATTCCAGTTGCAATTTTTTCAAAGTCCCTTAAAAATTTTCCAATTTTTGTCCCAATTCTTCCCATTCCCATTGAAACTTTCAAATCCCTCTCAAAATTGTTGAAATTCTCTTGAAGCTTTTAAAATTCTCTCTAGAATTTTCAAAATCCATGTCCACATGTTTACAATTTCACGTCAAAAAATGGCTAACATTCCAGTTGCAATTTTTTCAAAGTCCCTTAAAAATTTTCCAATTATTGTCCCAATTCTTCCCATTCCCATTGAAACTTTTCAAATCCCTCTCAAAATTGTTGAAATTCTCTTGAAGCTTTTAAAATTCTCTCTAGAATTTTCAAAATCCATGTCCACATGTTTACAATTTCACGTCAAAAAATGGCTAAAATTCCAGTTGAAATTTTTTCAAAGTCCCTGAAAAATTTTCCAATTTTTGTCCCAATTCTTCCCATTCCCATTGAAACTTTTCAAATCCCTCTCAAAATTGTTGAAATTCTCTTGAAGCTTTTAAAATTCTCTCTAGAATTTTCAAAATCCATGTCCACATGTTTACAATTTCACGTCAAAAATTGCTAAAATTCCAGTTGCAATTTTTTCAAAGTCCCTTAAAAATTTTCCAATTTTTGTCCCAATTCTTCCCATTCCCATTGAAACTTTTCAAATCCCTCTCAAAATTGTGGAAATTCTGTTGAAGCTTTTAAAATTCTCTCTAGAATTTTCAAAATCCATGTCCACATGTTTACAATTTCACATCAAAAAATTGCTAAAATTCCAGTTGAAATTTTTTCAAAGTCCCTTAAAAATTTTCCAATTTTTGTCCCAATTCTTCCCATTCCCATTGAAACTTTTCAAATCCCTCTCAAAATTGTTGAAATTCTCTTGAAGCTTTTAAAATTCTCTCTAGAATTTTCAAAATCCATGTCCACATGTTTACAATTTCACATAAAAAATTGCTAAAATTCCAGTTGAAATTTTTTCAAAGTCCCTTAAAAATTTTCCAATTTCTGTCCCAATTCTTCCCATTCCCATTGAAACTTTTCAAATCCCTCTCAAAACTGTTGAAATCCTATTGAAAGTTTGAAACTTCTCTCTAGAATTTTTAAAATCCACTTCAACATGTATACAATTTCACGTCAAAATTGCTAAAATTCCAGTTGAAATTTTTTCAAAGTCCCTTAAAAATTTTCCAATTTTTGTCCCAATTCTTCCCATTCCCATTGAAACTTTTCATATCCCTCTCAAAATTGTTGAAATTCTCTTGAAGCTTTTAAAATTCTCTCTAGAATTTTCAAAATCCATGTCCACATGTTTACAATTTCACGTAAAAAAAAATGCTAAAATTCCAGTGGAAATTTTTTCAAAGTCCCTTAAAAATTTTCCAATTTTTGTCCCAATTCTTCCCATTCCCATTGAAACTTTTCAAATCCCTCTCAAAATTGTTGAAATTCTCTTGAAGCTTTTAAAATTCTCTCTAGAATTTTCAAAATCCATGTCCACATGTTTACAATTTCACGTCAAAAAATTGGAAAATTCCAGTTGAAATTTTTTCAAAGTCCCTTAAAAGTTTTCCAATTTTTGTACCAATTCTTCCCATTCCCATTGAAACTTTTCAAATCCCTCTCAAAATTGTGGAAATTCTCTTGAAGCTTTTAAAATTCTCTCTAGAATTTTCAAAATCCCATGTCCACATGTTTACAATTTCACATAAAAAATTGCTAAAATTCCAGTTGCAATTTTTTCAAAGTCCCTTAAAAATTTTCCAATTTTTGTCCCAATTCTTCCCATTCCCATTGAAACTTTTCAAATCCCTCTCAAAATTGTGGAAATTCTGTTGAAGCTTTTAAAATTCTCTCTAGAATTTCAAAATCCATGTCCACATGTTTACAATTTCACGTCAAAAATGGCTAAAATTCCAGTTGAAATTTTTTCAAAGTCCCTGAAAATTTTCCAATTTTTGTCCCAATTCTTCCCATTCCCATTGAAACTTTTCAAATCCCTCTCAAAATTGTTGAAATTCTGTTGAAGCTTTTAAAATTCTCTCTAGAATTTTCAAAATCCATGTCCACATGTTTACAATTTCACATAAAAAAATGGCTAAAATTCCAGTTGCAATTTTTTCAAAGTCCCTTAAAAATTTTCCAATTTTTGTCCAATTCTTCCCATTCCCATTGAAACTTTTCAAATCCCTCTCAAAATTGTTGAAATTCTGTTGAAGCTTTTAAAATTCTCTCTAGAATTTTCAAAATCCATGTCCACATGTTTACAATTTCACGTCAAAAAATTGCTAAAATTCCAGTTGAAATTTTTTCAAAGTCCCTTAAAAATTTTCCAATTTTTGTCCCAATTCTTCCCATTCCCATTGAAACTTTTCAAATCCCTCTCAAAATTGTTGAAATTCTGTTGAAGCTTTTAAAATTCTCTCTAGAATTTTCAAAATCCATGTCCACATGTTTACAATTTCACGCCAAAAAATGGCTAAAATTCCAAGTTGAAATTTTGTCAAAGTCCCTGAAAAATTTCCAATTTTTGTCCCAATTCTTCCCATTCCCATTGAAACTTTTCAAATCCCTCTCAAAATTGTTGAAATTCTCTTGAAGCTTTTAAAATTCTCTCTAGAATTTTCAAAATCCATGTCCACATGTTTATAATTTCACATAAAAAAATTGCTAAAATTCCAGTTGAAATTTTTTCAAAGTCCCTTAAAAATTTTCCAATTTTTGTCCCAATTCTTCCCATTCCCATTGAAACTTTTCAAATCCCTCTCAAAATTGTTGAAATTCTGTTGAAGCTTTTAAAATTCTCTCTAGAATTTTCAAAATCCATGTCCACATGTTTACAATTTCACGTCAAAAAATTGCTAAAATTCCAGTTGAAATTTTTTCAAAGTCCCTGAAAAATTTTCCAATTTTTGTCCCAATTCTTCCCATTCCCATTGAAACTTTTCAAATCCCTCTCAAAATTGTGGAAATTCTGTTGAAGCTTTTAAAATTCTCTCTAGAATTTTCAAAATCCATGTCCACATGTTTATAATTTCACATAAAAAAATTGCTAAAATTCCAGTTGAAATTTTTTCAAAGTCCCTTAAAAATTTTCCAATTTTTGTCCCAATTCTTCCCATTCCCATTGAAACTTTTCAAATCCCTCTCAAAATTGTTGAAATTCTCTTGAAGCTTTTAAAATTCTCTCTAGAATTTTCAAAATCCATGTCCACATGTTTATAATTTCACGTCAAAAAATGGCTAAAATTCCAGTTGAAATTTTTTCAAAGTCCCTGAAAAATTTTCCAATTTTTGTCCCAATTCTTCCCATTCCCATTGAAACTTTTCAAATCCCTCTCAAAATTGTTGAAATTCTCTTGAAGCTTTTAAAATTCTCTCTAGAATTTTCAAAATCCATGTCCACATGTTTACAATTTCACGTCAAAAAATTGCTAAAATTCCAGTTGAAATTTTGTCAAAGTCCCTGAAAAATTTTCCAATTTTTGTCCCAATTCTTCCCATTCCCATTGAAACTTTTCAAATCCCTCTCAAAATTGTTGAAATTCTGTTGAAGCTTTTAAAATTCTCTCTAGAATTTTCAAAATCCATGGCCACATGTTTACAATTTCACGTCAAAAAATGGCTAAAATTCCAGTTGAAATTTTTTCAAAGTCCCTTAAAAATTTTCCAATTTTTGTCCCAATTCTTCCCATTCCCATTGAAACTTTTCAAATCCCTCTCAAAATTGTTGAAATTCTCTTGAAGCTTTTAAAATTCTCTCTAGAATTTTCAAAATCCATGTCCACATGTTTACAATTTCACGTCAAAAAATTGCTAAAATTCCAGTTGAAATTTTTTCAAAGTCCCTTAAAAATTTTCCAATTTTTGTCCCAATTCTTCCCATTCCCATTGAAACTTTTCAAATCCCTCTCAAAATTGTTGAAATTCTCTTGAAGCTTTTAAAATTCTCTCTAGAATTTTCAAAATCCATGTCCACATGTTTACAATTTCACGTCAAAAAATGGCTAAAATTCCAGTTGAAATTTTGTCAAAGTCCCTTAAAAATTTTCCAATTTTTGTCCCAATTCTTCCCATTCCCATTGAAACTTTTCAAATCCCTCTCAAAATTGTTGAAATTCTCTTGAAGCTTTTAAAATTCTCTCTAGAATTTTCAAAATCCATGTCCACATGTTTACAATTTCACATCAAAAAATGGCTAAGATTCCAGTTGAAATTTTTTCAAAGTCCCTTAAAAATTTTCCAATTTTTGTCCCAATTCTTCCCATTCCCATTGAAACTTTTCAAATCCCTCTCAAAATTGTTGAAATTCTGTTGAAGCTTTTAAAATTCTCTCTAGAATTTTCAAAATCCATGTCCACATGTTTACAATTTCACGTCAAAAAATGGCTAAAATTCCAGTTGCAATTTTTTCAAAGTCCCTTAAAAATTTTCCAATTTTTGTCCCAATTCTTCCCATTCCCATTGAAACTTTTCAAATCCCTCTCAAAATTGTTGAAATTCTCTTGAAGCTTTTAAAATTCTCTCTAGAATTTTCAAAATCCATGTCCACATGTTTACAATTTCACGTCAAAAAATGGCTAACATTCCAGTTGCAATTTTTTCAAAGTCCCTTAAAAATTTTCCAATTTTTGTCCCAATTCTTCCCATTCCCATTGAAACTTTTCAAATCCCTCTCAAAATTGTTGAAATTCTCTTGAAGCTTTTAAAATTCTCTCTAGAATTTTCAAAATCCATGTCCACATGTTTACAATTTCACGTCAAAAAATTGGAAAATTCCAGTTGAAATTTTTTCAAAGTCCCTTAAAAGTTTTCCAATTTTTGTCCCAATTCTTCCCATTCCCATTGAAACTTTTCAAATCCCTCTCAAAATTGTTGAAATTCTGTTGAAGCTTTTAAAATTCTCTCTAGAATTTTCAAAATCCATGTCCACATGTTTACAATTTCACATAAAAAATTGCTAAAATTCCAGTTGAAATTTTTTCAAAGTCCCTTAAAAATTTCCAATTTTTGTCCCAATTCTTCCCATTCCCATTGAAACTTTTCAAATCCCTCTCAAAATTGTTGAAATTCTGTTGAAGCTTTTAAAATTCTCTCTAGAATTTTCAAAATCCATGTCCACATGTTTACAATTTCACGCCAAAAAATGGCTAAAATTCCAGTTGAAATTTTTTCAAAGTCCCTTAAAAATTTTCCAATTTTTGTCCCAATTCTTCCCATTCCCATTGAAACTTTTCAAATCCCTCTCAAAATTGTTGAAATTCTGTTGAAGCTTTTAAAATTCTCTCTAGAATTTTCAAAATCCATGTCCACATGTTTACAATTTCACGTCAAAAAATGGCTAAAATTCCAGTTGAAATTTTTTCAAAGTCCCTTAAAAATTTTCCAATTTTTGTCCCAATTCTTCCCATTCCCATTGAAACTTTTCAAATCCCTCTCCAAATTGTTGAAATTCTCTTGAAGCTTTTAAAATTCTCTCTAGAATTTTCAAAATCCATGTCCACATGTTTACTATTTCACGTCAAAAAATGGCTAAAATTCCAGTTGAAATTTTTTCAAAGTCCCTGAAAAATTTTCCAATTTTTGTCCCAATTCTTCCCATTCCCATTGAAACTTTTCAAATCCCTCTCAAAATTGTTGAAATTCTGTTGAAGCTTTTAAAATTCTCTCTAGAATTTTCAAAATCCATGTCCACATGTTTACAATTTCACGCCAAAAAATGGCTAAAATTCCAGTTGAAATTTTTTCAAAGTCCCTTAAAAGTTTTCCAATTTTTGTCCCAATTCTTCCCATTCCCATTGAAACTTTTCAAATCCCTCTCAAAATTGTTGAAATTCTCTTGAAGCTTTTAAAATTCTCTCTAGAATTTTCAAAATCCATGTCCACATGTTTATAATTTCACATAAAAAAATGGCTAAAATTCCAGTTGAAATTTTTTCAAAGTCCCTTAAAAATTTTCCAATTTTTGTCCCAATTCTTCCCATTCCCATTGAAACTTTTCAAATCCCTCTCAAAATTGTTGAAATTCTGTTGAAGCTTTTAAAATTCTCTCTAGAATTTTCAAAATCCATGTCCACATGTTTACAATTTCACGTCAAAAAATGGCTAACATTCCAGTTGCAATTTTTCAAAGTCCCTTAAAAATTTTCCAATTTTTGTCCCAATTCTTCCCATTCCCATTGAAACTTTTCAAATCCCTCTCAAAATTGTTGAAATTCTGTTGAAGCTTTTAAAATTCTCTCTAGAATTTTCAAAATCCATGTCCACATGTTTATAATTTCACGTCAAAAAATGGCTAAAATTCCAGTTGAAATTTTTTCAAAGTCCCTGAAAAATTTTCCAATTTTTGTCCCAATTCTTCCCATTCCCATTGAAACTTTTCAAATCCCTCTCAAAATTGTTGAAATTCTCTTGAAGCTTTTAAAATTCTCTCTAGAATTTTCAAAATCCATGTCCACATGTTTACAATTTCACATAAAAAATTGCTAAAATTCCAGTTGAAATTTTTTCAAAGTCCCTTAAAAATTTTCCAATTTTTGTCCCAATTCTTCCCATTCCCATTGAAACTTTTCAAATCCCTCTCAAAATTGTTGAAATTCTGTTGAAGCTTTTAAAATTCTCTCTAGAATTTTCAAAATCCATGTCCACATGTTTACAATTTCACGCCAAAAAATGGCTAAAATTCCAGTTGAAATTTTTTCAAAGTCCCTTAAAAATTTTCCAATTTTTGTCCCAATTCTTCCCATTCCCATTGAAACTTTTCAAATCCCTCTCAAAATTGTTGAAATTCTGTTGAAGCTTTTAAAATTCTCTCTAGAATTTTCAAAATCCATGTCCACATGTTTACAATTTCACGTCAAAAAATGGCTAAAATTCCAGTTGAAATTTTTTCAAAGTCCCTTAAAAATTTTCCAATTTTTGTCCCAATTCTTCCCATTCCCATTGAAACTTTTCAAATCCCTCTCCAAATTGTTGAAATTCTCTTGAAGCTTTTAAAATTCTCTCTAGAATTTTCAAAATCCATGTCCACATGTTTACAATTTCACGTCAAAAAATGGCTAAAATTCCAGTTGAAATTTTTTCAAAGTCCCTTAAAAATTTTCCAATTTTTGTCCCAATTCTTCCCATTCCCATTGAAACTTTTCAAATCCCTCTCAAAATTGTTGAAATTCTGTTGAAGCTTTTAAAATTCTCTCTAGAATTTTCAAAATCCATGTCCACATGTTTACAATTTCACGCCAAAAAATGGCTAAAATTCCAGTTGAAATTTTTTCAAAGTCCCTTAAAAATTTTCCAATTTTTGTCCCAATTCTTCCCATTCCCATTGAAACTTTTCAAATCCCTCTCAAAATTGTTGAAATTCTCTTGAAGCTTTTAAAATTCTCTCTAGAATTTTCAAAATCCATGTCCACATGTTTATAATTTCACATAAAAAAATGGCTAAAATTCCAGTTGAAATTTTTTCAAAGTCCCTTAAAAATTTTCCAATTTTTGTCCCAATTCTTCCCATTCCCATTGAAACTTTTCAAATCCCTCTCAAAATTGTTGAAATTCTGTTGAAGCTTTTAAAATTCTCTCTAGAATTTTCAAAATCCATGTCCACATGTTTACAATTTCACGTCAAAAAATGGCTAACATTCCAGTTGCAATTTTTTCAAAGTCCCTTAAAAATTTTCCAATTTTTGTCCCAATTCTTCCCATTCCCATTGAAACTTTTCAAATCCCTCTCAAAATTGTTGAAATTCTGTTGAAGCTTTTAAAATTCTCTCTAGAATTTTCAAAATCCATGTCCACATGTTTATAATTTCACGTCAAAAAATGGCTAAAATTCCAGTTGAAATTTTTTCAAAGTCCCTGAAAAATTTTCCAATTTTTGTCCCAATTCTTCCCATTCCCATTGAAACTTTTCAAATCCCTCTCAAAATTGTTGAAATTCTCTTGAAGCTTTTAAAATTCTCTCTAGAATTTTCAAAATCCATGTCC
The DNA here is from genome assembly GCF_964273445.1 of Streptopelia decaocto. Classification (NCBI taxonomy): domain Eukaryota; kingdom Metazoa; phylum Chordata; class Aves; order Columbiformes; family Columbidae; genus Streptopelia; species Streptopelia decaocto. Next base: position 22,406 of record NW_028116372.1, on the reverse strand, counting down.
ACATGTTTACAATTTCACGTCAAAAAATGGCTAAAATTCCAGTTGAAATTTTTTCAAAGTCCCTTAAAAATTTTCCAATTTTTGTCCCAATTCTTCCCATTCCCATTGAAACTTTTCAAATCCCTCTCAAAATTGTTGAAATTCTGTTGAAGCTTTTAAAATTCTCTCTAGAATTTTCAAAATCCATGGCCACATGTTTACAATTTCACGTCAAAAAATGGCTAAAATTCCAGTTGAAATTTTTTCAAAGTCCCTTAAAAATTTTCCAATTTTTGTCCCAATTCTTCCCATTCCCATTGAAACTTTTCAAATCCCTCTCAAAATTGTTGAAATTCTCTTGAAGCTTTTAAAATTCTCTCTAGAATTTTCAAAATCCATGTCCACATGTTTACAATTTCACGTCAAAAAATTGCTAAAATTCCAGTTGAAATTTTTTCAAAGTCCCTTAAAAATTTTCCAATTTTTGTCCCAATTCTTCCCATTCCCATTGAAACTTTTCAAATCCCTCTCAAAATTGTTGAAATTCTGTTGAAGCTTTTAAAATTCTCTCTAGAATTTTCAAAATCCATGTCCACATGTTTACAATTTCACGTCAAAAAATGGCTAAAATTCCAGTTGCAATTTTTTCAAAGTCCCTTAAAAATTTTCCAATTTTTGTCCCAATTCTTCCCATTCCCATTGAAACTTTTCAAATCCCTCTCAAAATTGTTGAAATTCTGTTGAAGCTTTTAAAATTCTCTCTAGAATTTTCAAAATCCATGTCCACATGTTTACAATTTCACGCCAAAAAATGGCTAAAATTCCAGTTGAAATTTTTTCAAAGTCCCTTAAAAATTTTCCAATTTTTGTCCCAATTCTTCCCATTCCCATTGAAACTTTTCAAATCCCTCTCAAAATTGTTGAAATTCTGTTGAAGCTTTTAAAATTCTCTCTAGAATTTTCAAAATCCATGTCCACATGTTTACAATTTCACGTCAAAAAATGGCTAAAATTCCAGTTGAAATTTTTTCAAAGTCCCTTAAAAATTTTCCAATTTTTGTCCCAATTCTTCCCATTCCCATTGAAACTTTTCAAATCCCTCTCCAAATTGTTGAAATTCTCTTGAAGCTTTTAAAATTCTCTCTAGAATTTTCAAAATCCATGTCCACATGTTTACAATTTCACGTCAAAAAATGGCTAAAATTCCAGTTGAAATTTTTTCAAAGTCCCTTAAAAATTTTCCAATTTTTGTCCCAATTCTTCCCATTCCCATTGAAACTTTTCAAATCCCTCTCAAAATTGTTGAAATTCTGTTGAAGCTTTTAAAATTCTCTCTAGAATTTTCAAAATCCATGTCCACATGTTTACAATTTCACGCCAAAAAATGGCTAAAATTCCAGTTGAAATTTTTTCAAAGTCCCTTAAAAATTTTCCAATTTTTGTCCCAATTCTTCCCATTCCCATTGAAACTTTTCAAATCCCTCTCAAAATTGTTGAAATTCTCTTGAAGCTTTTAAAATTCTCTCTAGAATTTTCAAAATCCATGTCCACATGTTTATAATTTCACATAAAAAAATGGCTAAAATTCCAGTTGAAATTTTTTCAAAGTCCCTTAAAAATTTTCCAATTTTTGTCCCAATTCTTCCCATTCCCATTGAAACTTTTCAAATCCCTCTCAAAATTGTTGAAATTCTCTTGAAGCTTTTAAAATTCTCTCTAGAATTTTCAAAATCCATGGCCACATGTTTACAATTTCACTTCAAAAAATTGCTAAAAATCCAGTTGAAATTTTTTCAAAGTCCCTTAAAAATTTTCCAATTTTTGTCCCAATTCTTCCCATTCCCATTGAAACTTTTCAAATCCCTCTCAAAATTGTTGAAATTCTGTTGAAGCTTTTAAAATTCTCTCTAGAATTTTCAAAATCCATGTCCACATGTTTACAATTTCACGTCAAAAAATGGCTAACATTCCAGTTGCAATTTTTTCAAAGTCCCTTAAAAATTTTCCAATTTTTGTCCCAATTCTTCCCATTCCCATTGAAACTTTTCAAATCCCTCTCAAAATTGTTGAAATTCTCTTGAAGCTTTTAAAATTCTCTCTAGAATTTTCAAAATCCATGTCCACATGTTTACAATTTCACGTCAAAAAATTGGAAAATTCCAGTTGAAATTTTTTCAAAGTCCCTTAAAAGTTTTCCAATTTTTGTCCCAATTCTTCCCATTCCCATTGAAACTTTTCAAATCCCTCTCAAAATTGTTGAAATTCTGTTGAAGCTTTTAAAATTCTCTCTAGAATTTTCAAAATCCATGTCCACATGTTTACAATTTCACATAAAAAATTGCTAAAATTCCAGTTGAAATTTTTTCAAAGTCCCTTAAAAATTTTCCAATTTTTGTCCCAATTCTTCCCATTCCCATTGAAACTTTTCAAATCCCTCTCAAAATTGTTGAAATTCTGTTGAAGCTTTTAAAATTCTCTCTAGAATTTTCAAAATCCATGTCCACATGTTTACAATTTCACGCCAAAAAATGGCTAAAATTCCAGTTGAAATTTTTTCAAAGTCCCTTAAAAATTTTCCAATTTTTGTCCCAATTCTTCCCATTCCCATTGAAACTTTTCAAATCCCTCTCAAAATTGTTGAAATTCTGTTGAAGCTTTTAAAATTCTCTCTAGAATTTTCAAAATCCATGTCCACATGTTTACAATTTCACGTCAAAAAATGGCTAAAATTCCAGTTGAAATTTTTTCAAAGTCCCTTAAAAATTTTCCAATTTTTGTCCCAATTCTTCCCATTCCCATTGAAACTTTTCAAATCCCTCTCCAAATTGTTGAAATTCTCTTGAAGCTTTTAAAATTCTCTCTAGAATTTTCAAAATCCATGTCCACATGTTTACAATTTCACGTCAAAAAATGGCTAAAATTCCAGTTGAAATTTTTTCAAAGTCCCTTAAAAATTTTCCAATTTTTGTCCCAATTCTTCCCATTTCCATTGAAACTTTTCAAATCCCTCTCAAAATTGTTGAAATTCTGTTGAAGCTTTTAAAATTCTCTCTAGAATTTTCAAAATCCATGTCCACATGTTTACAATTTCACGCCAAAAAATGGCTAAAATTCCAGTTGAAATTTTTTCAAAGTCCCTGAAAAATTTTCCAATTTTTGTCCCAATTCTTCCCATTCCCATTGAAACTTTTCAAATCCCTCTCAAAATTGTTGAAATTCTCTTGAAGCTTTTAAAATTCTCTCTAGAATTTTCAAAATCCATGTCCACATGTTTATAATTTCACGTCAAAAAATGGCTAAAATTCCAGTTGAAATTTTTTCAAAGTCCCTTAAAAATTTTCCAATTTTGTCCCAATTCTTCCCATTCCCATTGAAACTTTTCAAATCCCTCTCAAAATTGTTGAAATTCTCTTGAAGCTTTTAAAATTCTCTCTAGAATTTTCAAAATCCATGGCCACATGTTTACAATTTCACGTCAAAAAATTGCTAAAAATCCAGTTGAAATTTTTTCAAAGTCCCTTAAAAATTTTCCAATTTTTGTCCCAATTCTTCCCATTCCCATTGAAACTTTTCAAATCCCTCTCAAAATTGTTGAAATTCTGTTGAAGCTTTTAAAATTCTCTCTAGAATTTTCAAAATCCATGGCCACATGTTTACAATTTCACGTCAAAAAATGGCTAAAATTCCAGTTGAAATTTTTCAAAGTCCCTTAAAAATTTTCCAATTTTTGTCCCAATTCTTCCCATTCCCATTGAAACTTTTCAAATCCCTCTCAAAATTGTGGAAATTCTCTTGAAGCTTTTAAAATTCTCTCTAGAATTTTCAAAATCCATGTCCACATGTTTACAATTTCACGTCAAAAAATGGCTAAAATTCCAGTTGCAATTTTTTCAAAGTCCCTTAAAAATTTTCCAATTTTTGTCCCAATTCTTCCCATTCCCATTGAAACTTTTCAAATCCCTCTCAAAATTGTTGAAATTCTCTTGAAGCTTTTAAAATTCTCTCTAGAATTTTCAAAATCCATGTCCACATGTTTACAATTTCACGTCAAGAAATGGCTAAAATTCCAGTTGAAATTTTTTCAAAGTCCCTTCAAAATTTTCCAATTTTTGTCCCAATTCTTCCCATTCCCATTGAAACTTTTCAAATCCCTCTCAAAATTGTTGAAATTCTGTTGAAGCTTTTAAAATTCTCTCTAGAATTTTCAAAATCCACTTCAACATGTTTACAATTTCACGTCAAAATTGCTAAAATTCCAGTTGAAATTTTTTCAAAGTCCCTTAAAAATTTTCCAATTTTTGTCCCAATTCTTCCCATTCCCATTGAAACTTTTCAAATCCCTCTCAAAATTGTTGAAATTCTCTTGAAGCTTTTAAAATTCTCTCTAGAATTTTCAAAATCCATGTCCACATGTTTACAATTTCACGTCAAAAAATTGCTAAAATTCCAGTTGAAATTTTTTCAAAGTCCCTTAAAAATTTTCCAATTTTTGTCCCAATTCTTCCCATTCCCATTGAAACTTTTCAAATCCCTCTCAAAATTGTTGAAATTCTGTTGAAGCTTTTAAAATTCTCTCTAGAATTTTCAAAATCCATGTCCACATGTTTACAATTTCACGTCAAAAAATGGCTAAAATTCCAGTTGCAATTTTTTCAAAGTCCCTTAAAAATTTTCCAATTTTTGTCCCAATTCTTCCCATTCCCATTGAAACTTTTCAAATCCCTCTCAAAATTGTTGAAATTCTGTTGAAGCTTTTAAAATTCTCTCTAGAATTTTCAAAATCCATGTCCACATGTTTACAATTTCACGCCAAAAAATGGCTAAAATTCCAGTTGAAATTTTTTCAAAGTCCCTTAAAAATTTTCCAATTTTTGTCCCAATTCTTCCCATTCCCATTGAAACTTTTCAAATCCCTCTCAAAATTGTTGAAATTCTGTTGAAGCTTTTAAAATTCTCTCTAGAATTTTCAAAATCCATGTCCACATGTTTACAATTTCACGTCAAAAAATGGCTAAAATTCCAGTTGAAATTTTTTCAAAGTCCCTTAAAAATTTTCCAATTTTTGTCCCAATTCTTCCCATTCCCATTGAAACTTTTCAAATCCCTCTCCAAATTGTTGAAATTCTCTTGAAGCTTTTAAAATTCTCTCTAGAATTTTCAAAATCCATGTCCACATGTTTACAATTTCACGTCAAAAAATGGCTAAAATTCCAGTTGAAATTTTTTCAAAGTCCCTTAAAAATTTTCCAATTTTTGTCCCAATTCTTCCCATTCCCATTGAAACTTTTCAAATCCCTCTCAAAATTGTTGAAATTCTGTTGAAGCTTTTAAAATTCTCTCTAGAATTTTCAAAATCCATGTCCACATGTTTACAATTTCACGCCAAAAAATGGCTAAAATTCCAGTTGAAATTTTTTCAAAGTCCCTTAAAAATTTTCCAATTTTTGTCCCAATTCTTCCCATTCCCATTGAAACTTTTCAAATCCCTCTCAAAATTGTTGAAATTCTCTTGAAGCTTTTAAAATTCTCTCTAGAATTTTCAAAATCCATGTCCACATGTTTATAATTTCACATAAAAAAATGGCTAAAATTCCAGTTGAAATTTTTTCAAAGTCCCTTAAAAATTTTCCAATTTTTGTCCCCAATTCTTCCCATTCCCATTGAAACTTTTCAAATCCCTCTCAAAATTGTTGAAATTCTCTTGAAGCTTTTAAAATTCTCTCTAGAATTTTCAAAATCCATGGCCACATGTTTACAATTTCACTTCAAAAAATTGCTAAAAATCCAGTTGAAATTTTTTCAAAGTCCCTGAAAAATTTTCCAATTTTTGTCCCAATTCTTCCCATTCCCATTGAAACTTTTCAAATCCCTCTCAAAATTGTTGAAATTCTGTTGAAGCTTTTAAAATTCTCTCTAGAATTTTCAAAATCCATGTCCACATGTTTACAATTTCACGTCAAAAATTGGCTAACATTCCAGTTGCAATTTTTTCAAAGTCCCTTAAAAATTTTCCAATTTTTGTCCCAATTCTTCCCATTCCCATTGAAACTTTTCAAATCCCTCTCAAAATTGTTGAAATTCTCTTGAAGCTTTTAAAATTCTCTCTAGAATTTTCAAAATCCATGTCCACATGTTTACAATTTCACGTCAAAAAATTGGAAAATTCCAGTTGAAATTTTTTCAAAGTCCCTTAAAAGTTTTCCAATTTTTGTCCCAATTCTTCCCATTCCCATTGAAACTTTTCAAATCCCTCTCAAAATTGTTGAAATTCTGTTGAAGCTTTTAAAATTCTCTCTAGAATTTTCAAAATCCATGTCCACATGTTTACAATTTCACATAAAAAATTGCTAAAATTCCAGTTGAAATTTTTTCAAAGTCCCTTAAAAATTTTCCAATTTTTGTCCCAATTCTTCCCATTCCCATTGAAACTTTTCAAATCCCTCTCAAAATTGTTGAAATTCTGTTGAAGCTTTTAAAATTCTCTCTAGAATTTTCAAAATCCATGTCCACATGTTTACAATTTCACGCCAAAAAATGGCTAAAATTCCAGTTGAAATTTTTTCAAAGTCCCTTAAAAATTTTCCAATTTTTGTCCAATTCTTCCCATTCCATTGAAACTTTTCAAATCCCTCTCAAAATTGTTGAAATTCTGTTGAAGCTTTTAAAATTCTCTCTAGAATTTTCAAAATCCATGTCCACATGTTTACAATTTCACGTCAAAAAATGGCTAAAATTCCAGTTGAAATTTTTTCAAAGTCCCTTAAAAATTTTCCAATTTTTGTCCCAATTCTTCCCATTCCCATTGAAACTTTTCAAATCCCTCTCCAAATTGTTGAAATTCTCTTGAAGCTTTTAAAATTCTCTCTAGAATTTTCAAAATCCATGTCCACATGTTTACAATTTCACGTCAAAAAATGGCTAAAATTCCAGTTGAAATTTTTTCAAAGTCCCTTAAAAATTTTCCAATTTTTGTCCCAATTCTTCCCATTCCCATTGAAACTTTTCAAATCCCTCTCAAAATTGTTGAAATTCTGTTGAAGCTTTTAAAATTCTCTCTAGAATTTTCAAAATCCATGTCCACATGTTTACAATTTCACGCCAAAAAATGGCTAAAATTCCAGTTGAAATTTTTTCAAAGTCCCTGAAAAATTTTCCAATTTTTGTCCCAATTCTTCCCATTCCCATTGAAACTTTTCAAATCCCTCTCAAAATTGTTGAAATTCTCTTGAAGCTTTTAAAATTCTCTCTAGAATTTTCAAAATCCATGTCCACATGTTTATAATTTCACGTCAAAAAATGGCTAAAATTCCAGTTGAAATTTTTTCAAAGTCCCTTAAAAATTTTCCAATTTTTGTCCCAATTCTTCCCATTCCCATTGAAACTTTTCAAATCCCTCTCAAAATTGTTGAAATTCTCTTGAAGCTTTTAAAATTCTCTCTAGAATTTTCAAAATCCATGGCCACATGTTTACAATTTCACGTCAAAAAATGGCTAAAATTCCAGTTGAAATTTTTTCAAAGTCCCTTAAAAATTTTCCAATTTTTGTCCCAATTCTTCCCATTCCCATTGAAACTTTTCAAATCCCTCTCAAAATTGTTGAAATTCTGTTGAAGCTTTTAAAATTCTCTCTAGAATTTTCAAAATCCATGGCCACATGTTTACAATTTCACGTCAAAAAATGGCTAAAATTCCAGTTGAAATTTTTTCAAAGTCCCTTAAAAATTTTCCAATTTTTGTCCCAATTCTTCCCATTCCCATTGAAACTTTTCAAATCCCTCTCAAAATTGTGGAAATTCTCTTGAAGCTTTTAAAATTCTCTCTAGAATTTTCAAAATCCATGTCCACATGTTTACAATTTCACGTCAAAAAATGGCTAAAATTCCAGTTGCAATTTTTTCAAAGTCCCTTAAAAATTTTCCAATTTTTGTCCCAATTCTTCCCATTCCCATTGAAACTTTTCAAATCCCTCTCAAAATTGTTGAAATTCTCTTGAAGCTTTTAAAATTCTCTCTAGAATTTTCAAAATCCATGTCCACATGTTTACAATTTCACGTCAAGAAATGGCTAAAATTCCAGTTGAAATTTTTTCAAAGTCCCTTCAAAATTTTCCAATTTTTGTCCCAATTCTTCCCATTCCCATTGAAACTTTTCAAATCCCTCTCAAAATTGTTGAAATTCTGTTGAAGCTTTTAAAATTCTCTCTAGAATTTTCAAAATCCACTTCAACATGTTTACAATTTCACGTCAAAATTGCTAAAATTCCAGTTGAAATTTTTTCAAAGTCCCTTAAAAATTTTCCAATTTTTGTCCCAATTCTTCCCATTCCCATTGAAACTTTTCAAATCCCTCTCAAAATTGTTGAAATTCTGTTGAAGCTTTTAAAATTCTCTCTAGAATTTTCAAAATCCATGTCCACATGTTTACAATTTCACATCAAAAAATTGCTAAAATTCCAGTTGAAATTTTTTCAAAGTCCCTTAAAAATTTTCCAATTTTTGTCCCAATTCTTCCCATTCCCATTGAAACTTTTCAAATCCCTCTCAAAATTGTTGAAATTCTGTTGAAGCTTTTAAAATTCTCTCTAGAATTTTCAAAATCCATGTCCACATGTTTACAATTTCACTTCAAAAAATTGCTAAAAATCCAGTTGAAATTTTTTCAAAGTCCCTTAAAAATTTTCCAATTTTTGTCCCAATTCTTCCCATTCCCATTGAAACTTTTCAAATCCCTCTCAAAATTGTTGAAATTCTGTTGAAGCTTTTAAAATTCTCTCTAGAATTTTCAAAATCCATGTCCACATGTTTACAATTTCACGTCAAAAAATGGCTAACATTCCAGTTGCAATTTTTTCAAAGTCCCTTAAAAATTTTCCAATTTTTGTCCCAATTCTTCCCATTCCCATTGAAACTTTTCAAATCCCTCTCAAAATTGTTGAAATTCTCTTGAAGCTTTTAAAATTCTCTCTAGAATTTTCAAAATCCATGTCCACATGTTTACAATTTCACGTCAAAAAATTGGAAAATTCCAGTTGAAATTTTTTCAAAGTCCCTTAAAAGTTTTCCAATTTTTGTCCCAATTCTTCCCATTCCCATTGAAACTTTTCAAATCCCTCTCAAAATTGTTGAAATTCTGTTGAAGCTTTTAAAATTCTCTCTAGAATTTTCAAAATCCATGTCCACATGTTTACAATTTCACATAAAAAATTGCTAAAATTCCAGTTGAAATTTTTTCAAAGTCCCTTAAAAATTTTCCAATTTTTGTCCCAATTCTTCCCATTCCCATTGAAACTTTTCAAATCCCTCTCAAAATTGTTGAAATTCTGTTGAAGCTTTTAAAATTCTCTCTAGAATTTTCAAAATCCATGTCCACATGTTTACAATTTCACGCCAAAAAATGGCTAAAATTCCAGTTGAAATTTTTTCAAAGTCCCTTAAAAATTTTCCAATTTTTGTCCCAATTCTTCCCATTCCCATTGAAACTTTTCAAATCCCTCTCAAATTGTTGAAATTCTGTTGAAGCTTTTAAAATTCTCTCTAGAATTTTCAAAATCCATGTCCACATGTTTACAATTTCACGTCAAAAAATGGCTAAAATTCCAGTTGAAATTTTTTCAAAGTCCCTTAAAAATTTTCCAATTTTTGTCCCAATTCTTCCCATTCCCATTGAAACTTTTCAAATCCCTCTCCAAATTGTTGAAATTCTCTTGAAGCTTTTAAAATTCTCTCTAGAATTTTCAAAATCCATGTCCACATGTTTACAATTTCACGTCAAAAAATGGCTAAAATTCCAGTTGAAATTTTTTCAAAGTCCCTTAAAAATTTTCCAATTTTTGTCCCAATTCTTCCCATTCCCATTGAAACTTTTCAAATCCCTCTCAAAATTGTTGAAATTCTGTTGAAGCTTTTAAAATTCTCTCTAGAATTTTCAAAATCCATGTCCACATGTTTACAATTTCACGCCAAAAAATGGCTAAAATTCCAGTTGAAATTTTTTCAAAGTCCCTGAAAAATTTTCCAATTTTTGTCCCAATTCTTCCCATTCCCATTGAAACTTTTCAAATCCCTCTCAAAATTGTTGAAATTCTCTTGAAGCTTTTAAAATTCTCTCTAGAATTTTCAAAATCCATGTCCACATGTTTATAATTTCACGTCAAAAAATGGCTAAAATTCCAGTTGAAATTTTTTCAAAGTCCCTTAAAAATTTTCCAATTTTTGTCCCAATTCTTCCCATTCCCATTGAAACTTTTCAAATCCCTCTCAAAATTGTTGAAATTCTCTTGAAGCTTTTAAAATTCTCTCTAGAATTTTCAAAATCCATGGCCACATGTTTACAATTTCACGTCAAAAAATTGCTAAAAATCCAGTTGAAATTTTTTCAAAGTCCCTTAAAAATTTTCCAATTTTTGTCCCAATTCTTCCCATTCCCATTGAAACTTTTCAAATCCCTCTCAAAATTGTTGAAATTCTGTTGAAGCTTTTAAAATTCTCTCTAGAATTTTCAAAATCCATGGCCACATGTTTACAATTTCACGTCAAAAAATGGCTAAAATTCCAGTTGAAATTTTTTCAAAGTCCCTTAAAAATTTTCCAATTTTTGTCCCAATTCTTCCCATTCCCATTGAAACTTTTCAAATCCCTCTCAAAATTGTGGAAATTCTCTTGAAGCTTTTAAAATTCTCTCTAGAATTTTCAAAATCCATGTCCACATGTTTACAATTTCACGTCAAAAAATGGCTAAAATTCCAGTTGCAATTTTTTCAAAGTCCCTTAAAAATTTTCCAATTTTTGTCCCAATTCTTCCCATTCCCATTGAAACTTTTCAAATCCCTCTCAAAATTGTTGAAATTCTCTTGAAGCTTTTAAAATTCTCTCTAGAATTTTCAAAATCCATGTCCACATGTTTACAATTTCACGTCAAGAAATGGCTAAAATTCCAGTTGAAATTTTTTCAAAGTCCCTTCAAAATTTTCCAATTTTTGTCCCAATTCTTCCCATTCCCATTGAAACTTTTCAAATCCCTCTCAAAATTGTTGAAATTCTGTTGAAGCTTTTAAAATTCTCTCTAGAATTTTCAAAATCCACTTCAACATGTTTACAATTTCACGTCAAAATTGCTAAAATTCCAGTTGAAATTTTTTCAAAGTCCCTTAAAAATTTTCCAATTTTTGTCCCAATTCTTCCCATTCCCATTGAAACTTTTCAAATCCCTCTCAAAATTGTTGAAATTCTGTTGAAGCTTTTAAAATTCTCTCTAGAATTTTCAAAATCCATGTCCACATGTTTACAATTTCACATCAAAAAATTGCTAAAATTCCAGTTGAAATTTTTTCAAAGTCCCTTAAAAATTTTCCAATTTTTGTCCCAATTCTTCCCATTCCCATTGAAACTTTTCAAATCCCTCTCAAAATTGTTGAAATTCTGTTGAAGCTTTTAAAATTCTCTCTAGAATTTTCAAAATCCATGTCCACATGTTTACAATTTCACATCAAAAAATTGCTAAAATTCCAGTTGAAATTTTTTCAAAGTCCCTTAAAAATTTTCCAATTTCTGTCCCAATTCTTCCCATTCCCATTGAAACTTTTCAAATCCCTCTCAAAACTGTTGAAATCCTATTGAAAGTTTGAAACTTCTCTCTAGAATTTTTAAAATCCACTTCAAAATGTTTACAATTTCACGTCAAAATTGCTAAAATTCCAGTTGAAATTTTTTCAAAGTCCCTTAAAAATTTTCCAATTTTTGTCCCAATTCTTCCCATTCCCATTGAAACTTTTCAAATCCCTCTCAAAATTGTTGAAATTCTCTTGAAGCTTTTAAAATTCTCTCTAGAATTTTCAAAATCCATGGCCACATGTTTACAATTTCACGTAAAAAAAATGCTAAAATTCCAGTTGAAATTTTTTCAAAGTCCCTTAAAAATTTTCCAATTTCTGTCCCAATTCTTCCCATTCCCATTGAAACTTTTCAAATCCCTCTCAAAATTGTTGAAATTCTCTTGAAGCTTTTAAAATTCTCTCTAGAATTTTCAAAATCCATGGCCACATGTTTACAATTTCACGTCAAAAAATTGCTAAAAATCCAGTTGAAATTTTTTCAAAGTCCCTTAAAAATTTTCCAATTTTTGTCCCAATTCTTCCCATTCCCATTGAAACTTTTCAAATCCCTCTCAAAATTGTGGAAATTCTGTTGAAGCTTTTAAAATTCTCTCTAGAATTTTCAAAATCCATGTCCACATGTTTACAATTTCACATCAAAAAATTGGAAAATTCCAGTTGAAATTTTTTCAAAGTCCCTTAAAAATTTTCCAATTTTTGTACCAATTCTTCCCATTCCCATTGAAACTTTTCAAATCCCTCTCAAAATTGTTGAAATTCTCTTGAAGCTTTTAAAATTCTCTCTAGAATTTTCAAAATCCATGTCCACATGTTTACAATTTCACATAAAAAATTGCTAAAATTCCAGTTGAAATTTTTTCAAAGTCCCTTCAAAATTTTCCAATTTTTGTCCCAATTCTTCCCATTCCCATTGAAACTTTTCAAATCCCTCTCAAAATTGTGGAAATTCTGTTGAAGCTTTTAAAATTCTCTCTAGAATTTTCAAAATCCATGTCCACATGTTTACAATTTCACGTCAAAAAATGGCTAAAATTCCAGTTGAAATTTTTTCAAAGTCCCTGAAAAATTTTCCAATTTTTGTCCCAATTCTTCCCATTCCCATTGAAACTTTTCAAATCCCTCTCAAAATTGTTGAAATTCTCTTGAAGCTTTTAAAATTCTCTCTAGAATTTTCAAAATCCATGTCCACATGTTTACAATTTCACGTCAAAAAATGGCTAAAATTCCAGTTGAAATTTTTTCAAAGTCCCTGAAAAATTTTCCAATTTTTGTCCCAATTCTTCCCATTCCCATTGAAACTTTTCAAATCCCTCTCAAAATTGTTGAAATTCTCTTGAAGCTTTTAAAATTCTCTCTAGAATTTCAAAATCCACTTCAACATGTTTACAATTTCACGTCAAAAAATGGCTAAAATTCCAGTTGAAATTTTTTCAAAGTCCCTTAAAAATTTTCCAATTTTTGTCCCAATTCTTCCATTCCCATTGAAACTTTTCAAATCCCTCTCAAAATTGTGGAAATTCTCTTGAAGCTTTTAAAATTCTCTCTAGAATTTTCAAAATCCATGTCCACATGTTTACAATTTCACGTCAAAAAATGGCTAAAATTCCAGTTGCAATTTTTTCAAAGTCCCTTAAAAATTTTCCAATTTTTGTCCCAATTCTTCCCATTCCCATTGAAACTTTTCAAATCCCTCTCAAAATTGTTGAAATTCTCTTGAAGCTTTTAAAATTCTCTCTAGAATTTTCAAAATCCATGTCCACATGTTTACAATTTCACGTCAAAAAATGGCTAAAATTCCAGTTGAAATTTTTTCAAAGTCCCTGAAAAATTTTCCAATTTTTGTCCCAATTCTTCCCATTCCCATTGAAACTTTTCAAATCCCTCTCAAAATTGTTGAAATTCTGTTGAAGCTTTTAAAATTCTCTCTAGAATTTTCAAAATCCACTTCAACATGTTTACAATTTCACGTCAAAATTGCTAAAATTCCAGTTGAAATTTTTTCAAAGTCCCTTAAAAATTTTCCAATTTTTGTCCCAATTCTTCCCATTCCCATTGAAACTTTTCAAATCCCTCTCAAAATTGTTGAAATTCTGTTGAAGCTTTTAAAATTCTCTCTAGAATTTTCAAAATCCATGTCCACATGTTTACAATTTCACGTCAAAAAATTGCTAAAATTCCAGTTGAAATTTTTTCAAAGTCCCTTAAAAATTTTCCAATTTTTGTCCCAATTCTTCCCATTCCCATTGAAACTTTTCAAATCCCTCTCAAAATTGTTGAAATTCTGTTGAAGCTTTTAAAATTCTCTCTAGAATTTTCAAAATCCATGTCCACATGTTTACAATTTCACATCAAAAAATTGCTAAAATTCCAGTTGAAATTTTTTCAAAGTCCCTTAAAAATTTTCCAATTTCTGTCCCAATTCTTCCCATTCCCATTGAAACTTTTCAAATCCCTCTCAAAACTGTTGAAATCCTATTGAAAGTTTGAAACTTCTCTCTAGAATTTTTAAAATCCACTTCAAAATGTTTACAATTTCACGTCAAAATTGCTAAAATTCCAGTTGAAATTTTTTCAAAGTCCCTTAAAAATTTTCCAATTTTTGTCCCAATTCTTCCCATTCCCATTGAAACTTTTCAAATCCCTCTCAAAATTGTTGAAATTCTCTTGAAGCTTTTAAAATTCTCTCTAGAATTTTCAAAATCCATGGCCACATGTTTACAATTTCACGTAAAAAAAATGCTAAAATTCCAGTTGAAATTTTTTCAAAGTCCCTTAAAAATTTTCCAATTTCTGTCCCAATTCTTCCCATTCCCATTGAAACTTTTCAAATCCCTCTCAAAATTGTTGAAATTCTCTTGAAGCTTTTAAAATTCTCTCTAGAATTTTCAAAATCCATGGCCACATGTTTACAATTTCACGTCAAAAAATTGCTAAAAATCCAGTTGAAATTTTTTCAAAGTCCCTTAAAAATTTTCCAATTTTTGTCCCAATTCTTCCCATTCCCATTGAAACTTTTCAAATCCCTCTCAAAATTGTGGAAATTCTGTTGAAGCTTTTAAAATTCTCTCTAGAATTTTCAAAATCCATGTCCACATGTTTACAATTTCACATCAAAAAATTGGAAAATTCCAGTTGAAATTTTTTCAAAGTCCCTTAAAAATTTTCCAATTTTTGTACCAATTCTTCCCATTCCCATTGAAACTTTTCAAATCCCTCTCAAAATTGTTGAAATTCTCTTGAAGCTTTTAAAATTCTCTCTAGAATTTTCAAAATCCATGTCCACATGTTTACAATTTCACATAAAAAATTGCTAAAATTCCAGTTGAAATTTTTTCAAAGTCCCTTCAAAATTTTCCAATTTTTGTCCCAATTCTTCCCATTCCCATTGAAACTTTTCAAATCCCTCTCAAAATTGTGGAAATTCTGTTGAAGCTTTTAAAATTCTCTCTAGAATTTTCAAAATCCATGTCCACATGTTTACAATTTCACGTCAAAAAATGGCTAAAATTCCAGTTGAAATTTTTTCAAAGTCCCTGAAAAATTTTCCAATTTTTGTCCCCAATTCTTCCCATTCCCATTGAAACTTTTCAAATCCCTCTCAAAATTGTTGAAATTCTCTTGAAGCTTTTAAAATTCTCTCTAGAATTTTCAAAATCCATGTCCACATGTTTACAATTTCACGTCAAAAAATGGCTAAAATTCCAGTTGAAATTTTTTCAAAGTCCCTGAAAAATTTTCCAATTTTTGTCCCAATTCTTCCCATTCCCATTGAAACTTTTCAAATCCCTCTCAAAATTGTTGAAATTCTCTTGAAGCTTTTAAAATTCTCTCTAGAATTTTCAAAATCCACTTCAACATGTTTACAATTTCACGTCAAAATTGCTAAAATTCCAGTTGAAATTTTTTCAAAGTCCCTTAAAAATTTTCCAATTTTTGTCCCAATTCTTCCCATTCCCATTGAAACTTTTCAAATCCCTCTCAAAATTGTTGAAATTCTGTTGAAGCTTTTAAAATTCTCTCTAGAATTTTCAAAATCCATGTCCACATGTTTACAATTTCACATCAAAAAATTGCTAAAATTCCAGTTGAAATTTTTTCAAAGTCCCTTAAAAATTTTCCAATTTTTGTCCCAATTCTTCCCATTCCCATTGAAACTTTTCAAATCCCTCTCAAAATTGTTGAAATTCTGTTGAAGCTTTTAAAATTCTCTCTAGAATTTTCAAAATCCATGTCCACATGTTTACAATTTCACATCAAAAAATGGCTAAAATTCCAGTTGAAATTTTTTCAAAGTCCCTTAAAAATTTTCCAATTTCTGTCCCAATTCTTCCCATTCCCATTGAAACTTTTCAAATCCCTCTCAAAACTGTTGAAATCCTATTGAAAGTTTGAAACTTCTCTCTAGAATTTTTAAAATCCACTTCAAAATGTTTACAATTTCACGTCAAAATTGCTAAAATTCCAGTTGAAATTTTTTCAAAGTCCCTTAAAAATTTTCCAATTTTTGTCCCAATTCTTCCCATTCCCATTGAAACTTTTCAAATCCCTCTCAAAATTGTGGAAATTCTCTTGAAGCTTTTAAAATTCTCTCTAGAATTTTCAAAATCCATGGCCACATGTTTACAATTTCACGTAAAAAAAATGCTAAAATTCCAGTTGAAATTTTTTCAAAGTCCCTTAAAAATTTTCCAATTTCTGTCCCAATTCTTCCCATTCCCATTGAAACTTTTCAAATCCCTCTCAAAATTGTTGAAATTCTCTTGAAGCTTTAAAATTCTCTCTAGAATTTTCAAAATCCATGGCCACATGTTTACAATTTCACGTCAAAAAATTGCTAAAAATCCAGTTGAAATTTTTTCAAAGTCCCTTAAAAATTTTCCAATTTTTGTCCCAATTCTTCCCATTCCCATTGAAACTTTTCAAATCCCTCTCAAAATTGTGGAAATTCTGTTGAAGCTTTTAAAATTCTCTCTAGAATTTTCAAAATCCATGTCCACATGTTTACAATTTCACATAAAAAAATGGCTAAAATTCCAGTTGAAATTTTTTCAAAGTCCCTTAAAAATTTTCCAATTTTTGTACCAATTCTTCCCATTCCCCTTGAAACTTTTCAAATCCCTCTCAAAATTGTTGAAATTCTCTTGAAGCTTTTAAAATTCTCTCTAGAATTTTCAAAATCCATGTCCACATGTTTACAATTTCACATAAAAAATTGCTAAAATTCCAGTTGAAATTTTTTCAAAGTCCCTTCAAAATTTTCCAATTTTTGTCCCAATTCTTCCCATTCCCATTGAAACTTTTCAAATCCCTCTCAAAATTGTGGAAATTCTGTTGAAGCTTTTAAAATTCTCTCTAGAATTTTCAAAATCCATGTCCACATGTTTACAATTTCACGTCAAAAAATGGCTAAAATTCCAGTTGAAATTTTTTCAAAGTCCCTTAAAAATTTTCCAATTTTTGTCCCAATTCTTCCCATTCCCATTGAAACTTTTCAAATCCCTCTCAAAATTGTTGAAATTCTGTTGAAGCTTTTAAAATTCTCTCTAGAATTTTCAAAATCCATGTCCACATGTTTACAATTTCACGTCAAAAAATGGCTAAAATTCCAGTTGAAATTTTTTCAAAGTCCCTTAAAAATTTTCCAATTTTTGTCCCAATTCTTCCCATTCCCATTGAAACTTTTCAAATCCCTCTCCAAATTGTTGAAATTCTCTTGAAGCTTTTAAAATTCTCTCTAGAATTTTCAAAATCCATGTCCACATGTTTACAATTTCACGTCAAAAAATGGCTAAAATTCCAGTTGAAATTTTTTCAAAGTCCCTTAAAAATTTTCCAATTTTTGTCCCAATTCTTCCCATTCCCATTGAAACTTTTCAAATCCCTCTCAAAATTGTTGAAATTCTCTTGAAGCTTTTAAAATTCTCTCTAGAATTTTCAAAATCCATGGCCACATGTTTACAATTTCACGTCAAAAAATTGCTAAAAATCCAGTTGAAATTTTTTCAAAGTCCCTTAAAAATTTTCCAATTTTTGTCCCAATTCTTCCCATTCCCATTGAAACTTTTCAAATCCCTCTCAAAATTGTTGAAATTCTCTTGAAGCTTTTAAAATTCTCTCTAGAATTTTCAAAATCCATGTCCACATGTTTACAATTTCACGTCAAAAAATGGCTAAAATTCCAGTTGCAATTTTTTCAAAGTCCCTTAAAAATTTTCCAATTTTTGTCCCAATTCTTCCCATTCCCATTGAAACTTTTCAAATCCCTCTCCAAATTGTTGAAATTCTCTTGAAGCTTTTAAAATTCTCTCTAGAATTTTCAAAATCCATGTCCACATGTTTACAATTTCACGTCAAAAAATGGCTAAAATTCCAGTTGAAATTTTTTCAAAGTCCCTTAAAAATTTTCCAATTTTTGTCCCAATTCTTCCCATTCCCATTGAAACTTTTCAAATCCCTCTCAAAATTGTTGAAATTCTCTTGAAGCTTTTAAAATTCTCTCTAGAATTTTCAAAATCCATGGCCACATGTTTACAATTTCACGTCAAAAAATTGCTAAAAATCCAGTTGAAATTTTTTCAAAGTCCCTTAAAAATTTTCCAATTTTTGTCCCAATTCTTCCCATTCCCATTGAAACTTTTCAAATCCCTCTCAAAATTGTTGAAATTCTCTTGAAGCTTTTAAAATTCTCTCTAGAATTTTCAAAATCCATGGCCACATGTTTACAATTTCACGTCAAAAAATGGCTAAAATTCCAGTTGCAATTTTTTCAAAGTCCCTTAAAAATTTTCCAATTTTTGTCCCAATTCTTCCCATTCCCATTGAAACTTTTCAAATCCCTCTCAAAATTGTGGAAATTCTCTTGAAGCTTTTAAAATTCTCTCTAGAATTTTCAAAATCCATGTCCACATGTTTACAATTTCACGTCAAAAAATGGCTAACATTCCAGTTGCAATTTTTTCAAAGTCCCTTAAAAATTTTCCAATTTTTGTCCCAATTCTTCCCATTCCCATTGAAACTTTTCAAATCCCTCTCAAAATTGTTGAAATTCTCTTGAAGCTTTTAAATTCTCTCTAGAATTTTCAAAATCCACTTCAACATGTTTACAATTTCACGTCAAAATTGCTAAAATTCCAGTTGAAATTTTTTCAAAGTCCCTTAAAAATTTTCCAATTTTTGTCCCAATTCTTCCCATTCCCATTGAAACTTTTCAAATCCCTCTCAAAATTGTGGAAATTCTGTTGAAGCTTTTAAAATTCTCTCTAGAATTTTCAAAATCCATGTCCACATGTTTATAATTTCACATAAAAAAATTGCTAAAATTCCAGTTGAAATTTTTTCAAAGTCCCTGAAAATTTTCCAATTTTTGTCCCAATTCTTCCCATTCCCATTGAAACTTTTCAAATCCCTCTCAAAATTGTTGAAATTCTCTTGAAGCTTTTAAAATTCTCTCTAGAATTTTCAAAATCCATGTCCACATGTTTACAATTTCACGTCAAAAAATGGCTAAAATTCCAGTTGAAATTTTTTCAAAGTCCCTTAAAAATTTTCCAATTTTTGTCCCAATTCTTCCCATTCCCATTGAAACTTTTCAAATCCCTCTCAAAACTGTTGAAATCCTATTGAAAGATTGAAACTTCTCTCTAGAATTTTCAAAATCCACTTCAACATGTTTACAATTTCACGTCAAAATTGCTAAAATTCCAGTTGAAATTTTTTCAAAGTCCCTTAAAAATTTTCCAATTTTTGTCCCAATTCTTCCCATTCCCATTGAAACTTTTCAAATCCCTCTCCAAATTGTTGAAATTCTCTTGAAGCTTTTAAAATTCTCTCTAGAATTTTCAAAATCCATGTCCACATGTTTACAATTTCACGCCAAAAAATGGCTAAAATTCCAGTTGAAATTTTTTCAAAGTCCCTGAAAAATTTTCCAATTTTTGTCCCAATTCTTCCCATTCCCATTGAAACTTTTCAAATCCCTCTCAAAATTGTTGAAATTCTCTTGAAGCTTTTAAAATTCTCTCTAGAATTTTCAAAATCCATGTCCACATGTTTACAATTTCACGTCAAAAAATGGCTAAAATTCCAGTTGAAATTTTTTCAAAGTCCCTTAAAAATTTTCCAATTTTTGTCCCAATTCTTCCCATTCCCATTGAAACTTTTCAAATCCCTCTCAAAATTGTTGAAATTCTCTTGAAGCTTTTAAAATTCTCTCTAGAATTTTCAAAATCCATGTCCACATGTTTACAATTTCACGTCAAAAAATTGCTAAAATTCCAGTTGAAATTTTTTCAAAGTCCCTGAAAAATTTTCCAATTTTTGTCCCAATTCTTCCCATTCCCATTGAAACTTTTCAAATCCCTCTCAAAATTGTGGAAATTCTGTTGAAGCTTTTAAAATTCTCTCTAGAATTTTCAAAATCCATGTCCACATGTTTATAATTTCACATAAAAAATTGCTAAAATTCCAGTTGAAATTTTTTCAAAGTCCCTGAAAAATTTTCCAATTTTTGTCCCAATTCTTCCCATTCCCATTGAAACTTTTCAAATCCCTCTCAAAATTGTTGAAATTCTCTTGAAGCTTTTAAAATTCTCTCTAGAATTTTCAAAATCCATGTCCACATGTTTACAATTTCACGTCAAAAAATGGCTAAAATTCCAGTTGAAATTTTTTCAAAGTCCCTTAAAAATTTTCCAATTTTTGTCCCAATTCTTCCCATTCCCATTGAAACTTTTCAAATCCCTCTCAAAACTGTTGAAATCCTATTGAAAGATTGAAACTTCTCTCTAGAATTTTCAAAATCCACTTCAACATGTTTACAATTTCACGTCAAAATTGCTAAAATTCCAGTTGAAATTTTTTCAAAGTCCCTTAAAAATTTTCCAATTTTTGTCCCAATTCTTCCCATTCCCATTGAAACTTTTCAAATCCCTCTCCAAATTGTTGAAATTCTCTTGAAGCTTTTAAAATTCTCTCTAGAATTTTCAAAATCCATGTCCACATGTTTACAATTTCACGCCAAAAAATGGCTAAAATTCCAGTTGAAATTTTTTCAAAGTCCCTTAAAAATTTTCCAATTTTTGTCCCAATTCTTCCCATTCCCATTGAAACTTTTCAAATCCCTCTCAAAATTGTTGAAATTCTCTTGAAGCTTTTAAAATTCTCTCTAGAATTTTCAAAATCCATGTCCACATGTTTATAATTTCACATAAAAAAATTGCTAAAATTCCAGTTGAAATTTTTTCAAAGTCCCTTAAAAATTTTCCAATTTTTGTCCCAATTCTTCCCATTCCCATTGAAACTTTTCAAATCCCTCTCAAAATTGTTGAAATTCTGTTGAAGCTTTTAAAATTCTCTCTAGAATTTTCAAAATCCATGTCCACATGTTTACAATTTCACGTCAAAAAATTGCTAAAATTCCAGTTGAAATTTTTTCAAAGTCCCTGAAAAATTTTCCAATTTTTGTCCCAATTCTTCCCATTCCCATTGAAACTTTTCAAATCCCTCTCAAAATTGTGGAAATTCTGTTGAAGCTTTTAAAATTCTCTCTAGAATTTTCAAAATCCATGTCCACATGTTTATAATTTCACATAAAAAAATTGCTAAAATTCCAGTTGAAATTTTTTCAAAGTCCCTGAAAAATTTTCCAATTTTTGTCCCAATTCTTCCCATTCCCATTGAAACTTTTCAAATCCCTCTCAAAATTGTTGAAATTCTGTTGAAGCTTTTAAAATTCTCTCTAGAATTTTCAAAATCCATGTCCACATGTTTATAATTTCACGTCAAAAAATGGCTAAAATTCCAGTTGAAATTTTTTCAAAGTCCCTTAAAAATTTTCCAATTTTTGTCCCAATTCTTCCCATTCCCATTGAAACTTTTCAAATCCCTCTCAAAATTGTTGAAATTCTGTTGAAGCTTTTAAAATTCTCTCTAGAATTTTCAAAATCCATGTCCACATGTTTACAATTTCACGTCAAAAAATGGCTAAAATTCCAGTTGAAATTTTTTCAAAGTCCCTTAAAAATTTTCCAATTTTTGTCCCAATTCTTCCCATTCCCATTGAAACTTTTCAAATCCCTCTCAAAATTGTTGAAATTCTCTTGAAGCTTTTAAAATTCTCTCTAGAATTTTCAAAATCCATGGCCACATGTTTACAATTTCACGTCAAAAAATTGCTAAAAATCCAGTTGAAATTTTTTCAAAGTCCCTTAAAAATTTTCCAATTTTTGTCCCAATTCTTCCCATTCCCATTGAAACTTTTCAAATCCCTCTCCAAAATTGTTGAAATTCTCTTGAAGCTTTTAAAATTCTCTCTAGAATTTTCAAAATCCATGTCCACATGTTTACAATTTCACGTCAAAAAATGGCTAAAATTCCAGTTGCAATTTTTTCAAAGTCCCTTAAAAATTTTCCAATTTTTGTCCCAATTCTTCCCATTCCCATTGAAACTTTTCAAATCCCTCTCCAAATTGTTGAAATTCTCTTGAAGCTTTTAAAATTCTCTCTAGAATTTTCAAAATCCATGTCCACATGTTTACAATTTCACGTCAAAAAATGGCTAAAATTCCAGTTGAAATTTTTTCAAAGTCCCTTAAAAAATTTTCCAATTTTTGTCCCAATTCTTCCCATTCCCATTGAAACTTTTCAAATCCCTCTCAAAATTGTTGAAATTCTCTTGAAGCTTTTAAAATTCTCTCTAGAATTTTCAAAATCCATGGCCACATGTTTACAATTTCACGTCAAAAAAATTGCTAAAAATCCAGTTGAAATTTTTTCAAAGTCCCTTAAAAAATTTTCCAATTTTTGTCCCAATTCTTCC
>NW_028116373.1:0-30472 GCF_964273445.1 Streptopelia decaocto | reverse complement strand
AAGGGACTTTGAAAAAATTTCAACTGGAATTTTAGCCATTTTTTGACGTGAAATTGTAAACATGTGGACATGGATTTTGAAAATTCTAGAGAGAATTTTAAAAGCTTCAAGAGAATTTCAACAATTTTGAGAGGGATTTGAAAAGTTTCAATGGGAATGGGAAGAATTGGGACAAAAATTGGAAAATTTTTAAGGGACTTTGAAAAAATTTCAACTGGAATTTTAGCCATTTTTTTACGTGAAATTGTAAACATGTGGACATGGATTTTGAAAATTCTAGAGAGAATTTTAAAAGCTTCAAGAGAATTTCAACAATTTTGAGAGGGATTTGAAAAGTTTCAATGGGAATGGGAAGAATTGGGACAAAAATTGGAAAATTTTTAAGGGACTTTGAAAAAATTTCAACTGGAATTTTAGCCATTTTTTGACGTGAAATTGTAAACATGTGGACATGGATTTTGAAAATTCTAGAGAGAATTTTAAAAGCTTCAAGAGAATTTCAACAATTTTGAGAGGGATTTGAAAAGTTTCAATGGGAATGGGAAGAATTGGGACAAAAATTGGAAAATTTTTAAGGGACTTTGAAAAAATTTCAGCTGGAATTTTAACATTTTTTGACGTGAAATTGTAAACATGTGGACATGGATTTTGAAAATTCTAGAGAGAATTTTAAAAGCTTCAAGAGAATTTCAACAATTTTGAGAGGGATTTGAAAAGTTTCAATGGGAATGGGAAGAATTGGGACAAAAATTGGAAAATTTTTAAGGGACTTTGAAAAAATTTCAACTGGAATTTTAGCCATTTTTTGACGTGAAATTGTAAACATGTGGACATGGATTTTGAAAATTCTAGAGAGAATTTTAAAAGCTTCAAGAGAATTTCAACAATTTTGAGAGGGATTTGAAAAGTTTCAATGGGAATGGGAAGAATTGGGACAAAAATTGGAAAATTTTTAAGGGACTTTGAAAAAATTTCAACTGGAATTTTAGCCATTTTTTTACGTGAAATTGTAAACATGTGGACATGGATTTTGAAAATTCTAGAGAGAATTTTAAAAGCTTCAAGAGAATTTCAACAATTTTGAGAGGGATTTGAAAAGTTTCAATGGGAATGGGAAGAATTGGGACAAAAATTGGAAAATTTTTAAGGGACTTTGAAAAAATTTCAACTGGAATTTTAGCCATTTTTTGACATGAAATTGTAAACATGTGGACATGGATTTTGAAAATTCTAGAGAGAATTTTAAAAGCTTCAAGAGAATTTCAACAATTTTGAGAGGGATTTGAAAAGTTTCAATGGGAATGGGAAGAATTGGGACAAAAATTGGAAAATTTTTAAGGGACTTTGAAAAAATTTCAACTGGAATTTTAGCCATTTTTTGACGTGAAATTGTAAACATGTGGACATGGATTTTGAAAATTCTGGAGAGAATTTTAAAAGCTTCAAGAGAATTTCAACAATTTTGAGAGGGATTTGAAAAGTTTCAATGGGAATGGGAAGAATTGGGACAAAAATTGGAAAATTTTTAAGGGACTTTGAAAACATTTCAACTGGAATTTTAGCCATTTTTTGACGTGAAATTGTAAACATGTGGACATGGATTTTGAAAATTCTAGAGAGAATTTTAAAAGCTTCAAGAGAATTTCAACAATTTTGAGAGGGATTTGAAAAGTTTCAATGGGAATGGGAAGAATTGGGACAAAAATTGGAAAATTTTGAAGGGACTTGGAAAAAATTTCAACTGGAATTTTAGCCATTTTTTGACGTGAAATTGTAAACATGTGGACATGGATTTTGAAAATTCTAGAGAGAATTTTAAAAGCTTCAAGAGAATTTCAACCATTTTGAGAGGGATTTGAAAAGTTTCAATGGGAATGGGAAGAATTGGGACAAAAATTGGAAAATTTTTAAGGGACTTTGAAAACATTTCAACTGGAATTTTAGCCATTTTTTGACGTGAAATTGTAAACATGTGGACATGGATTTTGAAAATTCTAGAGAGAATTTTAAAAGCTTCAAGAGAATTTCAACCATTTTGAGAGGGATTTGAAAAGTTTCAATGGGAATGGGAAGAATTGGGACAAAAATTGGAAAATTTTTAAGGGACTTTGAAAAAATTTCAACTGGAATTTTAGCCATTTTTTGACGTGAAATTGTAAACATGTGGACATGGATTTTGAAAATTCTAGAGAGAATTTTAAAAGCTTCAAGGGAATTTCAACAATTTTGAAAGGGATTTGAAAAGTTTCAATGTGAATGGGAAGAATTGGGACAAAAATTGGAAAATTTTTAAGGGACTTTGAAAAAATTTCAACTGGAATTTTAGCCATTTTTTGACGTGAAATTGTAAACATGTGGACATGGATTTTGAAAATTCTGGAGAGAATTTTAAAAGCTTCAAGAGAATTTCAACAATTTGGAGAGGGATTTGAAAAGTTTCAATGGGAATGGGAAGAATTGGGACAAAAATTGGAAAATTTTTAAGGGACTTTGAAAAATTTCAACTGGAATTTTAGCCATTTTTTGACGTGAAATTGTAAACATGTGGACATGGATTTTGAAAATTCTGGAGAGAATTTTAAAAGCTTCAAGAGAATTTCAACACTTTTGAGAGGGATTTGAAAAGTTTCAATGGGAATGGGAAGAATTGGGACAAAAATTGGAACATTTTTAAGGGACTTTGAAAAAATTTCCACTGGAATTTTAGCCATTTTTTGACGTGAAATTGTAAACATGTGGACATGGATTTTGAAAATTCTAGAGAGAATTTTAAAAGCTTCAAGAGAATTTCAACAATTTTGAGAGGGATTTGAAAAGTTTCAATGGGAATGGGAAGAATTGGGACAAAAATTGGAAAATTTTTAAGGGACTTTGAAAAAATTTCAACTGGAATTTTAGCCATTTTTTGACGTGAAATTGTAAACATGTGGACATGGATTTTGAAAATTCTGGAGAGAATTTTAAAAGCTTCAAGAGAATTTCAACAATTTTGAAAGGGATTTGAAAAGTTTCAATGGGAATGGGAAGAATTGGGACAAAAATTGGAAAATTTTTAAGGGACTTTGAAAAAATTTCAACTGGAATTTTAGCCATTTTTTGATGTGAAATTGTAAACATGTGGACATGGATTTTGAAAATTCTAGAGAGAATTTTAAAAGCTTCAAGAGAATTTCAACAATTTTGAAAGGGATTTGAAAAGTTTCAATGGGAATGGGAAGAATTGGGACACAAATTGGAAAATTTTTAAGGGACTTTGAAAAAATTTCAGCTGGAATTTTAACATTTTTGACGTGAAATTGTAAACATGTGGACATGGATTTTGAAAATTCTGGAGAGAATTTTAAAAGCTTCAAGAGAATTTCAACAATTTTGAGAGGGATTTGAAAAGTTTCAATGGGAATGGGAAGAATTGGGACAAAAATTGGAAAATTTTTAAGGGACTTTGAAAAAATTTCAACTGGAATTTTAGCCATTTTTTGACGTGAAATTGTAAACATGTGGACATGGATTTTGAAAATTCTAGAGAGAATTTTAAAAGCTTCAAGAGAATTTCAACCATTTTGAGAGGGATTTGAAAAGTTTCAATGGGAATGGGAAGAATTGGGACAAAAATTGGAAAATTTTTAAGGGACTTGGAAAAAATTTCAACTGGAAATTTTAGCCATTTTTTGACGTGAAATTGTAAACATGTGGACATGGATTTTGAAAATTCTGGAGAGAATTTTAAAAGCTTCAAGAGAATTTCAACAATTTTGAGAGGGATTTGAAAAGTTTCAATGTGAATGGAAGAATTGGGACAAAAATTGGAAAATTTTTAAGGGACTTTGAAAAAATTTCAACTGGAATTTTAGCCATTTTTTGACGTGAAACTGTAAACATGTGGACATGGATTTTGAAAATTCTAGAGAGAATTTTAAAAGCTTCAAGAGAATTTCAACCATTTTGAGAGGGATTTGAAAAGTTTCAATGGGAATGGGAAGAATTGGGACAAAAATTGGAACATTTTGAAGGGACTTTGAAAAAATTTCAACTGGAATTTTAGCCATTTTTTGACGTGAAATTGTAAACATGTGGACATGGATTTTGAAAATTCTAGAGAGAATTTTAAAAGCTTCAAGGGAATTTCAACAATTTTGAAAGGGATTTGAAAAGTTTCAATGTGAATGGGAAGAATTGGGACAAAAATTGGAAAATTTTTAAGGGACTTTGAAAAAATTTCAACTGGAATTTTAGCCATTTTTTGACGTGAAATTGTAAACATGTGGACATGGATTTTGAAAATTCTGGAGAGAATTTTAAAAGCTTCAAGAGAATTTCAACAATTTTGAGAGGGATTTGAAAAGTTTCAATGGGAATGGGAAGAATTGGGACAAAAATTGGAAAAGTTTTAAGGGACTTTGAAAAATTTCAACTGGAATTTTATCCATTTTTTGACGTGAAATTGTAAACATGTGGACATGGATTTTGAAAATTCTAGAGAGAATTTTAAAAGCTTCAAGAGAATTTCAACCATTTTGAGAGGGATTTGAAAAGTTTCAATGGGAATGGGAAGAATTGGGACAAAAATTGGAAAATTTTTAAGGGACTTTGAAAAAATTTCAACTGGAATTTTAGCCATTTTTTGACGTGAAATTGTAAACATGTGGACATGGATTTTGAAAATTCTGGAGAGAATTTTAAAAGCTTCAAGAGAATTTCAACAATTTTGAGAGGGATTTGAAAAGTTTCAATGGGAACGGGAAGAATTGGGACAAAAATTGGAAAATTTTTAAGGGACTTTGAAAAAATTTCAACTGGAATTTTAGCCATTTTTTGACGTGAAATTGTAAACATGTGGACATGGATTTTGAAAATTCTAGAGAGAATTTTAAAAGCTTCAAGAGAATTTCAACCATTTTGAGAGGGATTTGAAAAGTTTCAATGGGAATGGGAAGAATTGGGACAAAAATTGGAAAATTTTTAAGGGACTTTGAAAAAATTTCAACTGTAATTTTAGCCATTTTTTGACGTGAAATTGTAAACATGTGGACATGGATTTTGAAAATTCTAGAGAGAATTTTAAAAGCTTCAAGAGAATTTCAACAATTTTGAGAGGGATTTGAAAAGTTTCAATGGGAATGGGAAGAATTGGGACAAAAATTGGAAAATTTTGAAGGGACTTTGAAAAAATTTCAACTGGAATTTTAGCCATTTTTTGACGTGAAATTGTAAACATGTGGACATGGATTTTGAAAATTCTGGAGAGAATTTTAAAAGCTTCAAGAGAATTTCAACAATTTTGAGAGGGATTTGAAAAGTTTCAATGGGAATGGGAAGAATTGGGACAAAAATTGGAAAATTTTTAAGGGACTTTGAAAAAATTTCAACTGGAATTTTAGCCATTTTTTGACGTGAAATTGTAAACATGTGGACATGGATTTTGAAAATTCTGGAGAGAATTTTAAAAGCTTCAAGAGAATTTCAACAATTTTGAAAGAGATTTGAAAAGTTTCAATGGGAATGGGAAGAATTGGGACAAAAATTGGAAAATTTTTAAGGGACTTTGAAAACATTTCAACTGGAATTTTAGCCATTTTTTGACGTGAAATTGTAAACATGTGGACATGGATTTTGAAAATTCTAGAGAGAATTTTAAAAGCTTCAAGGGAATTTCAACCATTTTGAGAGGGATTTGAAAAGTTTCAATGGGAATGGGAAGAATTGGGACAAAAATTGGAAAATTTTTAAGGGACTTTGAAAAAATTTCAACTGGAATTTTAGCCATTTTTTGACGTGAAATTGTAAACATGTGGACATGGATTTTGAAAATTCTAGAGAGAATTTTAAAAGCTTCAAGGGAATTTCAACCATTTTGAGAGGGATTTGAAAAGTTTCAATGGGAATGGGAAGAATTGGGACAAAAATTGGAAAATTTTTAAGGGACTTTGAAAAAATTTCAGCTGGAATTTTAGCCATTTTTTGACGTGAAATTGTAAACATGTGGACATGGATTTTGAAAATTCTAGAGAGAATTTTAAAAGCTTCAAGAGAATTTCAACCATTTTGAGAGGGATTTGAAAAGTTTCAATGGGAATGGGAAGAATTGGGACAAAAATTGGAAAATTTTTAAGGGACTTTGAAAAAATTTCAGCTGGAATTTTAACATTTTTGACGTGAAATTGTAAACATGTGGACATGGATTTTGAAAATTCTAGAGAGAATTTTAAAAGCTTCAAGAGAATTTCAACAATGTTGAGAGGGATTTGAAAAGTTTCAATGGGAATGGGAAGAATTGGGACAAAAATTGGAAAATTTTTAAGGGACTTTGAAAAAATTTCAACTGGAATTTTAGCCATTTTTTGACGTGAAATTGTAAACCTGTGGACATGGATTTTGAAAATTCTGGAGAGAATTTTAAAAGCTTCAAGAGAATTTCAACAATTTTGAGAGGGATTTGAAAAGTTTCAATGGGAATGGGAAGAATTGGGACAAAAATTGGAAAATTTTTAAGGGACTTTGAAAAAATTTCAACTGGAATTTTAGCCATTTTTTGACGTGAAATTGTAAACATGTGGACATGGATTTTGAAAATTCTGGAGAGAATTTTAAAAGCTTCAAGAGAATTTCAACAATTTTGAGAGGGATTTGAAAAGTTTCAATGGGAATGGGAAGAATTGGGACAAAAATTGGAAAATTTTTAAGGGACTTTGAAAAAATTTCAACTGGAATTTTAGCCATTTTTTGACGTGAAATTGTAAACATGTGGACATGGATTTTGAAAATTCTAGAGAGAATTTTAAAAGCTTCAAGAGAATTTCAACCATTTTGAGAGGGATTTGAAAAGTTTCAATGGGAATGGGAAGAATTGGGACAAAAATTGGAAAATTTTTAAGGGACTTTGAAAAAATTTCAACTGGAATTTTAGCCATTTTTTGACGTGAAATTGTAAACATGTGGACATGGATTTTGAAAATTCTAGAGAGAATTTTAAAAGCTTCAACAGAATTTCAACAATTTTGAGAGGGATTTGAAAAGTTTCAATGTGAATGGGAAGAATTGGGACAAAAATTGGAAAATTTTTAAGGGACTTTGAAAAAATTTCAACTGGAATTTTAGCCATTTTTTGACGTGAAATTGTAAACATGTGGACATGGATTTTGAAAATTCTAGAGAGAATTTTAAAAGCTTCAACAGAATTTCAACAATTTTGAGAGGGATTTGAAAAGTTTCAATGGGAATGGGAAGAATTGGGACAAAAATTGGAAAATTTTTAAGGGACTTTGAAAAAATTTCAACTGGAATTTTAGCCATTTTTTGACGTGAAATTGTAAACATGTGGACATGGATTTTGAAAATTCTAGAGAGAATTTTAAAAGCTTCAAGGGAATTTCAACAATTTTGAAAGGGATTTGAAAAGTTTCAATGTGAATGGGAAGAATTGGGACAAAAATTGGAAAATTTTTAAGGGACTTTGAAAAAATTTCAACTGGAATTTTAGCCATTTTTTGACGTGAAATTGTAAACATGTGGACATGGATTTTGAAAATTCTGGAGAGAATTTTAAAAGCTTCAAGAGAATTTCAACAATTTGGAGAGGGATTTGAAAAGTTTCAATGGGAATGGGAAGAATTGGGACAAAAATTGGAAAATTTTTAAGGGACTTTGAAAAATTTCAACTGGAATTTTAGCCATTTTTTGACGTGAAATTGTAAACATGTGGACATGGATTTTGAAAATTCTGGAGAGAATTTTAAAAGCTTCAAGAGAATTTCAACACTTTTGAGAGGGATTTGAAAAGTTTCAATGGGAATGGGAAGAATTGGGACAAAAATTGGAACATTTTTAAGGGACTTTGAAAAAATTTCAACTGGAATTTTAGCCATTTTTTGACGTGAAATTGTAAACATGTGGACATGGATTTTGAAAATTCTGGAGAGAATTTTAAAAGCTTCAAGAGAATTTCAACAATTTTGAGAGGGATTTGAAAAGTTTCAATGGGAATGGGAAGAATTGGGACAAAAATTGGAAAATTTTTAAGGGACTTTGAAAAAATTTCAACTGGAATTTTAGCCATTTTTTGACGTGAAATTGTAAACATGTGGACATGGATTTTGAAAATTCTAGAGAGAATTTTAAAAGCTTCAAGAGAATTTCAACCATTTTGAGAGGGATTTGAAAAGTTTCAATGGGAATGGGAAGAATTGGGACAAAAATTGGAAAATTTTTAAGGGACTTTGAAAAAATTTCCACTGGAATTTTAGCCATTTTTTGACGTGAAATTGTAAACATGTGGACATGGATTTTGAAAATTCTAGAGAGAATTTTAAAAGCTTCAAGAGAATTTCAACAATTTTGAGAGGGATTTGAAAAGTTTCAATGGGAATGGGAAGAATTGGGACAAAAATTGGAAAATTTTTAAGGGACTTGGAAAAAATTTCAACTGGAATTTTAGCCATTTTTTGACGTGAAATTGTAAACATGTGGACATGGATTTTGAAAATTCTGGAGAGAATTTTAAAAGCTTCAAGAGAATTTCAACAATGTTGAGAGGGATTTGAAAAGTTTCAATGGGAATGGGAAGAATTGGGACAAAAATTGGAAAATTTTTAAGGGACTTTGAAAAAATTTCAACTGGAATTTTAGCCATTTTTTGACGTGAAATTGTAAACATGTGGACATGGATTTTGAAAATTCTAGAGAGAATTTTAAAAGCTTCAACAGAATTTCAACAATTTTGAGAGGGATTTGAAAAGTTTCAATGGGAATGGGAAGAATTGGGACAAAAATTGGAAAATTTTTAAGGGACTTTGAAAAAATTTCAACTGGAATTTTAGCCATTTTTTGACGTGAAATTGTAAACATGTGGACATGGATTTTGAAAATTCTGGAGAGAATTTTAAAAGCTTCAAGAGAATTTCAACAATTTTGAAAGGGATTTGAAAAGTTTCAATGGGAATGGGAAGAATTGGGACAAAAATTGGAAAATTTTTAAGGGACTTTGAAAAAATTTCAACTGGAATTTTAGCCATTTTTTGATGTGAAATTGTAAACATGTGGACATGGATTTTGAAAATTCTAGAGAGAATTTTAAAAGCTTCAAGAGAATTTCAACAATTTTGAAAGGGATTTGAAAAGTTTCAATGGGAATGGGAAGAATTGGGACACAAATTGGAAAATTTTTAAGGGACTTTGAAAAAATTTCAGCTGGAATTTTAACATTTTTGACGTGAAATTGTAAACATGTGGACATGGATTTTGA
Source organism: Streptopelia decaocto (assembly GCF_964273445.1). Classification (NCBI taxonomy): domain Eukaryota; kingdom Metazoa; phylum Chordata; class Aves; order Columbiformes; family Columbidae; genus Streptopelia; species Streptopelia decaocto. The sequence goes on along the minus strand of NW_028116373.1, from coordinate 21,234 downwards.
AAATTCTAGAGAGAATTTTAAAAGCTTCAAGAGAATTTCAACCATTTTGAGAGGGATTTGAAAAGTTTCAATGGGAATGGGAAGAATTGGGACAAAAATTGGAAAATTTTTAAGGGACTTTGAAAAAATTTCCACTGGAATTTTAGCCATGTTTTGACGTGAAATTGTAAACATGTGGACATGGATTTTGAAAATTCTGGAGAGAATTTTAAAAGCTTCAAGAGAATTTCAACAATTTTGAGAGGGATTTGAAAAGTTTCAATGGGAATGGGAAGAATTGGGACAAAAATTGGAAAATTTTGAAGGGACTTTGAAAAAATTTCAACTGGAATTTTAGCCATTTTTTGACATGAAATTGTAAACATGTGGACATGGATTTTGAAAATTCTAGAGAGAATTTTAAAAGCTTCAAGAGAATTTCAAGAATTTTGAGAGGGATTTGAAAAGTTTCAATGGGAATGGGAAGAATTGGGACAAAAATTGGAAAATTTTTAAGGGACTTTGAAAAAATTTCAACTGGAATTTTAGCCATTTTTTGACGTGAAATTGTAAACATGTGGACATGGATTTTGAAAATTCTAGAGAGAATTTTAAAAGCTTCAAGGGAATTTCAACAATTTTGAAAGGGATTTGAAAAGTTTCAATGTGAATGGGAAGAATTGGGACAAAAATTGGAAAATTTTTAAGGGACTTTGAAAAAATTTCAACTGGAATTTTAGCCATTTTTTGACGTGAAATTGTAAACATGTGGACATGGATTTTGAAAATTCTGGAGAGAATTTTAAAAGCTTCAAGAGAATTTCAACAATTTGGAGAGGGATTTGAAAAGTTTCAATGGGAATGGGAAGAATTGGGACAAAAATTGGAAAATTTTTAAGGGACTTTGAAAAAATTTCCCCTGGAATTTTAACATTTTTGACGTGAAATTGTAAACATGTGGACATGGATTTTGAAAATTCTGGAGAGAATTTTAAAAGCTTCAAGAGAATTTCAACAATTTTGAGAGGGATTTGAAAAGTTTCAATGGGAATGGGAAGAATTGGGACTAAAATTGGAAAATTTTTAAGGGACTTTGAAAAAATTTCAACTGGAATTTTAGCCATTTTTTGACGTGAAATTGTAAACATGTGGACATGGATTTTGAAAATTCTAGAGAGAATTTTAAAAGCTTCAAGGGAATTTCAACAATTTTGAAAGGGATTTGAAACGTTTCAATGTGAATGGGAAGAATTGGGACAAAAATTGGAAAATTTTTAAGGGACTTTGAAAAAATTTCAACTGGAATTTTAGCCATTTTTTGACGTGAAATTGTAAACATGTGGACATGGATTTTGAAAATTCTGGAGAGAATTTAAAAAGCTTCAAGAGAATTTCAACAATTTGGAGAGGGATTTGAAAAGTTTCAATGGGAATGGGAAGAATTGGGACAAAAATTGGAAAATTTTGAAGGGACTTGGAAAAAATTTCAACTGGAATTTTAGCCATTTTTTGACGTGAAATTGTAAACATGTGGACATGGATTTTGAAAATTCTAGAGAGAATTTTAAAAGCTTCAAGAGAATTTCAACAATGTTGAGAGGGATTTGAAAAGTTTCAATGGGAATGGGAAGAATTGGGACAAAAATTGGAAAATTTTGAAGGGACTTTGAAAAAATTTCAACTGGAATTTTAGCCATTTTTTGACGTGAAATTGTAAACCTGTGGACATGGATTTTGAAAATTCTAGAGAGAATTTTAAAAGCTTCAAGAGAATTTCAACAATTTTGAGAGGGATTTGAAAAGTTTCAATGGGAATGGGAAGAATTGGGACAAAAATTGGAAAATTTTTAAGGGACTTTGAAAAAATTTCAACTGGAATTTTAGCCATTTTTTGACGTGAAATTGTAAACATGTGGACATGGATTTTGAAAATTCTGGAGAGAATTTTAAAAGCTTCAAGAGAATTTCAACAATTTTGAGAGGGATTTGAAAAGTTTCAATGGGAATGGGAAGAATTGGGACAAAAATTGGAAAATTTTTAAGGGACTTTGAAAACATTTCAACTGGAATTTTAGCCATTTTTTGACGTGAAATTGTAAACATGTGGACATGGATTTTGAAAATTCTAGAGAGAATTTTAAAAGCTTCAAGAGAATTTCAACAATTTTGAGAGGGATTTGAAAAGTTTCAATGGGAATGGGAAGAATTGGGACAAAAATTGGAAAATTTTGAAGGGACTTGGAAAAAATTTCAACTGGAATTTTAGCCATTTTTTGACGTGAAATTGTAAACATGTGGACATGGATTTTGAAAATTCTAGAGAGAATTTTAAAAGCTTCAAGAGAATTTCAACAATTTTGAGAGGGATTTGAAAAGTTTCAATGTGAATGGGAAGAATTGGGACAAAAATTGGAAAATTTTTAAGGGACTTTGAAAAAATTTCAACTGGAATTTTAGCCATTTTTTGACGTGAAATTGTAAACATGTGGACATGGATTTTGAAAATTCTAGAGAGAATTTTAAAAGCTTCAAGAGAATTTCAACAATTTTGAGAGGGATTTGAAAAGTTTCAATGGGAATGGGAAGAATTGGGACAAAAATTGGAAAATTTTTAAGGGACTTTGAAAAAATTTCAACTGGAATTTTAGCCATTTTTTGACGTGAAATTGTAAACATGTGGACATGGATTTTGAAAATTCTAGAGAGAATTTTAAAAGCTTCAAGGGAATTTCAACAATTTTGAAAGGGATTTGAAAAGTTTCAATGTGAATGGGAAGAATTGGGACAAAAATTGGAAAATTTTTAAGGGACTTTGAAAAAATTTCAACTGGAATTTTAGCCATTTTTTGACGTGAAATTGTAAACATGTGGACATGGATTTTGAAAATTCTGGAGAGAATTTTAAAAGCTTCAAGAGAATTTCAACAATTTGGAGAGGGATTTGAAAAGTTTCAATGGGAATGGGAAGAATTGGGACAAAAATTGGAAAATTTTTAAGGGACTTTGAAAAATTTCAACTGGAATTTTAGCCATTTTTTGACGTGAAATTGTAAACATGTGGACATGGATTTTGAAAATTCTGGAGAGAATTTTAAAAGCTTCAAGAGAATTTCAACACTTTTGAGAGGGATTTGAAAAGTTTCAATGGGAATGGGAAGAATTGGGACAAAAATTGGAACATTTTTAAGGGACTTTGAAAAAATTTCAACTGGAATTTTAGCCATTTTTTGACGTGAAATTGTAAACATGTGGACATGGATTTTGAAAATTCTGGAGAGAATTTTAAAAGCTTCAAGAGAATTTCAACAATTTGGAGAGGGATTTGAAAAGTTTCAATGGGAATGGGAAGAATTGGGACAAAAATTGGAAAATTTTTAAGGGACTTTGAAAAAATTTCCACTGGAATTTTAGCCATTTTTTGACGTGAAATTGTAAACATGTGGACATGGATTTTGAAAATTCTAGAGAGAATTTTAAAAGCTTCAAGAGAATTTCAACAATTTTGAGAGGGATTTGAAAAGTTTCAATGGGAATGGGAAGAATTGGGACAAAAATTGGAAAATTTTTAAGGGACTTTGAAAAAATTTCAGCTGGAATTTTAACATTTTTGACGTGAAATTGTAAACATGTGGACATGGATTTTGAAAATTCTGGAGAGAATTTTAAAAGCTTCAAGAGAATTTCAACAATTTTGAGAGGGATTTGAAAAGTTTCAATGGGAATGGGAAGAATTGGGACAAAAATTGGAAAATTTTTAAGGGACTTTGAAAAAATTTCAACTGGAATTTTAGCCATTTTTTGACGTGAAATTGTAAACATGTGGACATGGATTTTGAAAATTCTAGAGAGAATTTTAAAAGCTTCAAGAGAATTTCAACCATTTTGAGAGGGATTTGAAAAGTTTCAATGGGAATGGGAAGAATTGGGACAAAAATTGGAAAATTTTTAAGGGACTTTGAAAAAATTTCCACTGGAATTTTAGCCATTTTTTGACGTGAAATTGTAAACATGTGGACATGGATTTTGAAAATTCTAGAGAGAATTTTAAAAGCTTCAAGAGAATTTCAACAATTTTGAGAGGGATTTGAAAAGTTTCAATGGGAATGGGAAGAATTGGGACAAAAATTGGAAAATTTTTAAGGGACTTTGAAAAAATTTCAACTGGAATTTTAGCCATTTTTTGACGTGAAATTGTAAACATGTGGACATGGATTTTGAAAATTCTAGAGAGAATTTTAAAAGCTTCAAGAGAATTTCAACCATTTTGAGAGGGATTTGAAAAGTTTCAATGGGAATGGGAAGAATTGGGACAAAAATTGGAAAATTTTGAAGGGACTTGGAAAAAATTTCCACTGGAATTTTAGCCATTTTTTGACGTGAAATTGTAAACATGTGGACATGGATTTTGAAAATTCTAGAGAGAATTTTAAAAGCTTCAAGAGAATTTCAACAATTTTGAGAGGGATTTGAAAAGTTTCAATGGGAATGGGAAGAATTGGGACAAAAATTGGAAAATTTTTAAGGGACTTTGAAAAAATTTCCACTGGAATTTTAGCCATTTTTTGACGTGAAATTGTAAACATGTGGACATGGATTTTGAAAATTCTGGAGAGAATTTTAAAAGCTTCAAGAGAATTTCAACAATTTTGAAAGGGATTTGAAAAGTTTCAATGGGAATGGGAAGAATTGGGACAAAAATTGGAAAATTTTTAAGGGACTTTGAAAAAATTTCCACTGGAATTTTAGCCATTTTTTGATGTGAAATTGTAAACATGTGGACATGGATTTTGAAAATTCTAGAGAGAATTTTAAAAGCTTCAAGAGAATTTCAACAATTTTGAAAGGGATTTGAAAAGTTTCAATGGGAATGGGAAGAATTGGGACACAAATTGGAAAATTTTTAAGGGACTTTGAAAAAATTTCAGCTGGAATTTTAACATTTTTGACGTGAAATTGTAAACATGTGGACATGGATTTTGAAAATTCTAGAGAGAATTTTAAAAGCTTCAAGAGAATTTCAACAATTTTGAGAGGGATTTGAAAAGTTTCAATGGGAATGGGAAGAATTGGGACAAAAATTGGAAAATTTTTAAGGGACTTTGAAAAAATTTCAACTGGAATTTTAGCCATTTTTTGACGTGAAATTGTAAACATGTGGACATGGATTTTGAAAATTCTAGAGAGAATTTTAAAAGCTTCAAGAGAATTTCAACCATTTTGAGAGGGATTTGAAAAGTTTCAATGGGAATGGGAAGAATTGGGACAAAAATTGGAAAATTTTTAAGGGACTTGGAAAAAATTTCCACTGGAATTTTAGCCATTTTTTGACGTGAAATTGTAAACATGTGGACATGGATTTTGAAAATTCTAGAGAGAATTTTAAAAGCTTCAAGAGAATTTCAACAATTTGGAGAGGGATTTGAAAAGTTTCAATGGGAATGGGAAGAATTGGGACAAAAATTGGAAAATTTTTAAGGGACTTTGAAAAAATTTCCACTGGAATTTTAGCCATTTTTTGACGTGAAATTGTAAACATGTGGACATGGATTTTGAAAATTCTGGAGAGAATTTTAAAAGCTTCAAGAGAATTTCAACAATTTTGAAAGGGATTTGAAAAGTTTCAATGGGAATGGGAAGAATTGGGACAAAAATTGGAAAATTTTTAAGGGACTTTGAAAAATTTCAACTGGAATTTTAGCCATTTTTTGATGTGAAATTGTAAACATGTGGACATGGATTTTGAAAATTCTAGAGAGAATTTTAAAAGCTTCAAGAGAATTTCAACAATTTTGAAAGGGATTTGAAAAGTTTCAATGGGAATGGGAAGAATTGGGACACAAATTGGAAAATTTTTAAGGGACTTTGAAAAAATTTCAGCTGGAATTTTAACATTTTTGACGTGAAATTGTAAACATGTGGACATGGATTTTGAAAATTCTGGAGAGAATTTTAAAAGCTTCAAGAGAATTTCAACAATTTTGAGAGGGATTTGAAAAGTTTCAATGGGAATGGGAAGAATTGGGACAAAAATTGGAAAATTTTTAAGGGACTTTGAAAAAATTTCAACTGGAATTTTAGCCATTTTTTGACGTGAAATTGTAAACATGTGGACATGGATTTTGAAAATTCTAGAGAGAATTTTAAAAGCTTCAAGAGAATTTCAACCATTTTGAGAGGGATTTGAAAAGTTTCAATGGGAACGGGAAGAATTGGGACAAAAATTGGAAAATTTTTAAGGGACTTTGAAAAAATTTCCACTGGAATTTTAGCCATTTTTTGACGTGAAATTGTAAACATGTGGACATGGATTTTGAAAATTCTAGAGAGAATTTTAAAAGCTTCAAGAGAATTTCAACAATTTTGAGAGGGATTTGAAAAGTTTCAATGGGAATGGGAAGAATTGGGACAAAAATTGGAAAATTTTTAAGGGACTTTGAAAAAATTTCAACTGGAATTTTAGCCATTTTTTGACGTGAAATTGTAAACATGTGGACATGGATTTTGAAAATTCTGGAGAGAATTTTAAAAGCTTCAAGAGAATTTCAACAATTTTGAAAGGGATTTGAAAAGTTTCAATGGGAATGGGAAGAATTGGGACAAAAATTGGAAAATTTTTAAGGGACTTTGAAAAAATTTCAACTGGAATTTTAGCCATTTTTTGATGTGAAATTGTAAACATGTGGACATGGATTTTGAAAATTCTAGAGAGAATTTTAAAAGCTTCAAGAGAATTTCAACAATTTTGAAAGGGATTTGAAAAGTTTCAATGGGAATGGGAAGAATTGGGACACAAATTGGAAAATTTTTAAGGGACTTTGAAAAAATTTCAGCTGGAATTTTAACATTTTTGACGTGAAATTGTAAACATGTGGACATGGATTTTGAAAATTCTGGAGAGAATTTTAAAAGCTTCAAGAGAATTTCAACAATTTTGAGAGGGATTTGAAAAGTTTCAATGGGAATGGGAAGAATTGGGACAAAAATTGGAAAATTTTTAAGGGACTTTGAAAAAATTTCAACTGGAATTTTAGCCATTTTTTGACGTGAAATTGTAAACATGTGGACATGGATTTTGAAAATTCTAGAGAGAATTTTAAAAGCTTCAAGAGAATTTCAACCATTTTGAGAGGGATTTGAAAAGTTTCAATGGGAATGGGAAGAATTGGGACAAAAATTGGAAAATTTTTAAGGGACTTTGAAAAAATTTCAACTGGAATTTTAGCCATTTTTTGACGTGAAATTGTAAACATGTGGACATGGATTTTGAAAATTCTAGAGAGAATTTTAAAAAGCTTCAAGGGAATTTCAACAATTTTGAAAGGGATTTGAAAAGTTTCAATGTGAATGGGAAGAATTGGGACAAAAATTGGAAAATTTTTAAGGGACTTTGAAAAAATTTCAACTGGAATTTTAGCCATTTTTTGACGTGAAATTGTAAACATGTGGACATGGATTTTGAAAATTCTGGAGAGAATTTTAAAAGCTTCAAGAGAATTTCAACAATTTGGAGAGGGATTTGAAAAGTTTCAATGTGAATGGGAAGAATTGGGACAAAAATTGGAAAATTTTTAAGGGACTTTGAAAAATTTCAACTGGAATTTTAGCCATTTTTTGACGTGAAATTGTAAACATGTGGACATGGATTTTGAAAATTCTGGAGAGAATTTTAAAAGCTTCAAGAGAATTTCAACACTTTTGAGAGGGATTTGAAAAGTTTCAATGGGAATGGGAAGAATTGGGACAAAAATTGGAAAATTTTTAAGGGACTTTGAAAAATTTCCACTGGAATTTTAGCCATTTTTTGACGTGAAATTGTAAACATGTGGACATGGATTTTGAAAATTCTGGAGAGAATTTTAAAAGCTTCAAGAGAATTTCAACAATTTTGAGAGGGATTTGAAAAGTTTCAATGGGAATGGGAAGAATTGGGACAAAAATTGGAAAATTTTTAAGGGACTTTGAAAAAATTTCAACTGGAATTTTAGCCATTTTTTGACGTGAAATTGTAAACATGTGGACATGGATTTTGAAAATTCTAGAGAGAATTTTAAAAGCTTCAAGAGAATTTCAACCATTTTGAGAGGGATTTGAAAAGTTTCAATGGGAATGGGAAGAATTGGGACAAAAATTGGAAAATTTTTAAGGGACTTTGAAAAAATTTCCACTGGAATTTTAGCCATTTTTTGACGTGAAATTGTAAACATGTGGACATGGATTTTGAAAATTCTAGAGAGAATTTTAAAAGCTTCAAGAGAATTTCAACAATTTTGAGAGGGATTTGAAAAGTTTCAATGGGAATGGGAAGAATTGGGACAAAAATTGGAAAATTTTTAAGGGACTTGGAAAAAATTTCAACTGGAATTTTAGCCATTTTTTGACGTGAAATTGTAAACATGTGGACATGGATTTTGAAAATTCTGGAGAGAATTTTAAAAGCTTCAAGAGAATTTCAACAATGTTGAGAGGGATTTGAAAAGTTTCAATGGGAATGGGAAGAATTGGGACAAAAATTGGAAAATTTTTAAGGGACTTTGAAAAATTTCAACTGGAATTTTAGCCATTTTTTGACGTGAAATTGTAAACATGTGGACATGGATTTTGAAAATTCTAGAGAGAATTTTAAAAGCTTCAAGAGAATTTCAACAATTTTGAGAGGGATTTGAAAAGTTTCAATGGGAATGGGAAGAATTGGGACAAAAATTGGAAAATTTTTTAAGGGACTTTGAAAAAATTTCCACTGGAATTTTAGCCATTTTTTGACGTGAAATTGTAAACATGTGGACATGGATTTTGAAAATTCTGGAGAGAATTTTAAAAGCTTCAAGAGAATTTCAACAATTTTGAAAGGGATTTGAAAAGTTTCAATGGGAATGGGAAGAATTGGGACAAAAATTGGAAAATTTTTAAGGGACTTTGAAAAAATTTCAACTGGAATTTTAGCCATTTTTTGATGTGAAATTGTAAACATGTGGACATGGATTTTGAAAATTCTAGAGAGAATTTTAAAAGCTTCAAGAGAATTTCAACAATTTTGAAAGGGATTTGAAAAGTTTCAATGGGAATGGGAAGAATTGGGACACAAATTGGAAAATTTTTAAGGGACTTTGAAAAAATTTCAGCTGGAATTTTAACGTTTTTGACGTGAAATTGTAAACATGTGGACATGGATTTTGAAAATTCTGGAGAGAATTTTAAAAGCTTCAAGAGAATTTCAACAATTTTGAGAGGGATTTGAAAAGTTTCAATGGGAATGGGAAGAATTGGGACAAAAATTGGAAAATTTTTAAGGGACTTTGAAAAAATTTCAACTGGAATTTTAGCCATTTTTTGACGTGAAATTGTAAACATGTGGACATGGATTTTGAAAATTCTAGAGAGAATTTTAAAAGCTTCAAGAGAATTTCAACCATTTTGAGAGGGATTTTAAAAGTTTCAATGGGAATGGGAAGAATTGGGACAAAAATTGGAAAATTTTTAAGGGACTTTGAAAAAATTTCAACTGGAATTTTAGCCATTTTTTGACGTGAAATTGTAAACATGTGGACATGGATTTTGAAAATTCTAGAGAGAATTTTAAAAGCTTCAAGAGAATTTCAACAATTTTGAGAGGGATTTGAAAAGTTTCAATGGGAATGGGAAGAATTGGGACAAAAATTGGAAAATTTTTAAGGGACTTTGAAAAATTTCAACTGGAATTTTAGCCATTTTTTGACGTGAAATTGTAAACATGTGGACATGGATTTTGAAAATTCTGGAGAGAATTTTAAAAGCTTCAAGAGAATTTCAACAATTTGGAGAGGGATTTGAAAAGTTTCAATGGGAATGGGAAGAATTGGGACAAAAATTGGAAAAATTTAAGGGACTTTGAAAAAATTTCAACTGGAATTTTAGCCATTTTTTGACGTGAAATTGTAAACATGTGGACATGGATTTTGAAAATTCTAGAGAGAATTTTAAAAGCTTCAAGGGAATTTCAACAATTTTGAAAGGGATTTGAAAAGTTTCAATGTGAATGGGAAGAATTGGGACAAAAATTGGAAAATTTTTAAGGGACTTTGAAAAAATTTCAACTGGAATTTTAGCCATTTTTTGATGTGAAATTGTAAACATGTGGACATGGATTTTGAAAATTCTAGAGAGAATTTTAAAAGCTTCAAGAGAATTTCAACAATTTGGAGAGGGATTTGAAAAGTTTCAATGGGAATGGGAAGAATTGGGACAAAAATTGGAAAATTTTTAAGGGACTTTGAAAAATTTCAACTGGAATTTTAGCCATTTTTTGACGTGAAATTGTAAACATGTGGACATGGATTTTGAAAATTCTGGAGAGAATTTTAATAGCTTCAACAGAATTTCAACAATTTTGAGAGGGATTTGAAAAGTTTCAATGGGAATGGGAAGAATTGGGACAAAAATTGGAAAATTTTTAAGGGACTTTGAAAAAATTTCAACTGGAATTTTAGCCATTTTTTTATGTGAAATTGTAAACATGTGGACATGGATTTTGAAAATTCTAGAGAGAATTTTAAAAGCTTCAAGAGAATTTCAACAATTTTGAAAGGGATTTGAAAAGTTTCAATGGGAATGGGAAGAATTGGGACAAAAATTGGAAAATTTTTAAGGGACTTTGAAAAAATTTCAGCTGGAATTTTAACATTTTTGACGTGAAATTGTAAACATGTGGACATGGATTTTGAAAATTCTGGAGAGAATTTTAAAAGCTTCAAGAGAATTTCAACAATTTTGAGAGGGATTTGAAAAGTTTCAATGGGAATGGGAAGAATTGGGACAAAAATTGGAAAATTTTTAAGGGACTTTGAAAAAATTTCAACTGGAATTTTAGCCATTTTTTGACGTGAAATTGTAAACATGTGGACATGGATTTTGAAAATTCTAGAGAGAATTTTAAAAGCTTCAAGAGAATTTCAACCATTTTGAGAGGGATTTGAAAAGTTTCAATGGGAATGGGAAGAATTGGGACAAAAATTGGAAAATTTTTAAGGGACTTTGAAAAAATTTCAACTGGAATTTTAGCCATTTTTTGACGTGAAATTGTAAACATGTGGACATGGATTTTGAAAATTCTAGAGAGAATTTTAAAAGCTTCAAGAGAATTTCAACAATTTTGAGAGGGATTTGAAAAGTTTCAATGGGAATGGGAAGAATTGGGACAAAAATTGGAAAATTTTTAAGGGACTTTGAAAAAATTTCAGCTGGAATTTTAACATTTTTGACGTGAAATTGTAAACATGTGGACATGGATTTTGAAAATTCTAGAGAGAATTTTAAAAGCTTCAAGAGAATTTCAACAATTTTGAGAGGGATTTGAAAAGTTTCAATGGGAATGGGAAGAATTGGGACAAAAATTGGAAAATTTTTAAGGGACTTTGAAAAAATTTCAACTGGAATTTTAGCCATTTTTTGACGTGAAATTGTAAACATGTGGACATGGATTTTGAAAATTCTAGAGAGAATTTTAAAAGCTTCAAGAGAATTTCAACCATTTTGAGAGGGATTTGAAAAGTTTCAATGGGAATGGGAAGAATTGGGACAAAAATTGGAAAATTTTTAAGGGACTTTGAAAAAATTTCCACTGGAATTTTAGCCATTTTTTGACGTGAAATTGTAAACATGTGGACATGGATTTTGAAAATTCTAGAGAGAATTTTAAAAGCTTCAAGAGAATTTCAACAATTTTGAGAGGGATTTGAAAAGTTTCAATGGGAATGGGAAGAATTGGGACAAAAATTGGAAAATTTTTAAGGACTTTGAAAAAATTTCAACTGGAATTTTAGCCATTTTTTGACGTGAAATTGTAAACATGTGGACATGGATTTTGAAAATTCTAGAGAGAATTTTAAAAGCTTCAAGAGAATTTCAACCATTTTGAGAGGGATTTGAAAAGTTTCAATGGGAATGGGAAGAATTGGGACAAAAATTGGAAAATTTTTAAGGGACTTTGAAAAAATTTCAACTGGAATTTTAGCCATTTTTTGACATGAAATTGTAAACATGTGGACATGGATTTTGAAAATTCTAGAGAGAATTTTAAAAGCTTCAAGAGAATTTCAACAATTTTGAGAGGGATTTGAAAAGTTTCAATGGGAATGGGAAGAATTGGGACAAAAATTGGAAAATTTTTAAGGGACTTTGAAAAAATTTCAACTGGAATTTTAGCCATTTTTTGACGTGAAATTGTAAACATGTGGACATGGATTTTGAAAATTCTAGAGAGAATTTTAAAAGCTTCAAGGGAATTTCAACAATTTTGAAAGGGATTTGAAAAGTTTCAATGTGAATGGGAAGAATTGGGACAAAAATTGGAAAATTTTTAAGGGACTTTGAAAAAATTTCAACTGGAATTTTAGCCATTTTTTGACGTGAAATTGTAAACATGTGGACATGGATTTTGAAAATTCTGGAGAAAATTTTAAAAGCTTCAAGAGAATTTCAACAATTTGGAGAGGGATTTGAAAAGTTTCAATGGGAATGGGAAGAATTGGGACAAAAATTGGAAAATTTTTAAGGGACTTTGAAAAATTTCAACTGGAATTTTAGCCATTTTTTGACGTGAAATTGTAAACATGTGGACATGGATTTTGAAAATTCTAGAGAGAATTTTAAAAGCTTCAAGAGAATTTCAACAATTTTGAGAGGGATTTGAAAAGTTTCAATGGGAATGGGAAGAATTGGGACAAAAATTGGAAAATTTTTAAGGGACTTTGAAAAAATTTCAACTGGAATTTTAGCCATTTTTTGACGTGAAATTGTAAACATGTGGACATGGATTTTGAAAATTCTAGAGAGAATTTTAAAAGCTTCAAGAGAATTTCAACAATGTTGAGAGGGATTTGAAAAGTTTCAATGGGAATGGGAAGAATTGGGACAAAAATTGGAAAATTTTTAAGGGACTTTGAAAAAATTTCAACTGGAATTTTAGCCATTTTTTGACGTTAAATTGTAAACATGTGGACATGGATTTTGAAAATTCTGGAGAGAATTTTAAAAGCTTCAAGAGAATTTCAACAATTTTGAGAGGGATTTGAAAAGTTTCAATGGGAATGGGAAGAATTGGGACAAAAATTGGAAAATTTTTAAGGGACTTTGAAAAAATTTCAACTGGAATTTTAGCCATTTTTTTATGTGAAATTGTAAACATGTGGACATGGATTTTGAAAATTCTAGAGAGAATTTTAAAAGCTTCAAGAGAATTTCAACAATTTGGAGAGGGATTTGAAAAGTTTCAATGGGAATGGGAAGAATTGGGACAAAAATTGGAAAATTTTTAAGGGACTTTGAAAAAATTTCAGCTGGAATTTTAACATTTTTGACGTGAAATTGTAAACATGTGGACATGGATTTTGAAAATTCTAGAGAGAATTTTAAAAGCTTCAAGAGAATTTCAACCATTTTGAGAGGGATTTGAAAAGTTTCAATGGGAATGGGAAGAATTGGGACAAAAATTGGAAAATTTTTAAGGGACTTTGAAAAAATTTCAACTGGAATTTTAGCCATTTTTTGACGTGAAATTGTAAACATGTGGACATGGATTTTGAAAATTCTAGAGAGAATTTTAAAAGCTTCAAGAGAATTTCAACACTTTTGAGAGGGATTTGAAAAGTTTCAATGGGAATGGGAAGAATTGGGACAAAAATTGGAAAATTTTGAAGGGACTTGGAAAAAATTTCCACTGGAATTTTAGCCATTTTTTGACGTGAAATTGTAAACATGTGGACATGGATTTTGAAAATTCTAGAGAGAATTTTAAAAGCTTCAAGAGAATTTCAACCATTTTGAGAGGGATTTGAAAAGTTTCAATGGGAATGGGAAGAATTGGGACAAAAATTGGAAAATTTTTAAGGGACTTTGAAAAAATTTCCACTGGAATTTTAGCCATTTTTTGACATGAAATTGTAAACATGTGGACATGGATTTTGAAAATTCTAGAGAGAATTTTAAAAGCTTCAAGAGAATTTCAACCATTTTGAGAGGGATTTGAAAAGTTTCAATGGGAATGGGAAGAATTGGGACAAAAATTGGAAAATTTTTAAGGGACTTTGAAAAAATTTCAACTGGAATTTTAGCCATTTTTTTATGTGAAACTGTAAACATGTGGACATGGATTTTGAAAATTCTAGAGAGAATTTTAAAAGCTTCAAGAGAATTTCAACAATTTTGAGAGGGATTTGAAAAGTTTCAATGGGAATGGGAAGAATTGGGACAAAAATTGGAAAATTTTTAAGGGACTTTGAAAAAATTTCAGCTGGAGTTTTAACATTTTTGATGGGAAATTGTAAACATGTGGACATGGATTTTGAAAATTCTGGAGAGAATTTTAAAAGCTTCAAGAGAATTTCAACCATTTTGAGAGGGATTTGAAAAGTTTCAATGGGAATGGGAAGAATTGGGACAAAAATTGGAAAATTTCTAAGGGACTTTGAAAAAATTTCAACTGGAATTTTAGCCATTTTTTGACGTGAAATTGTAAACATGTGGACATGGATTTTGAAAATTCTAGAGAGAATTTTAAAAGCTTCAAGAGAATTTCAACCATTTTGAGAGGGATTTGAAAAGTTTCAATGGGAATGGGAAGAATTGGGACAAAAATTGGAAAATTTTTAAGGGACTTTGAAAAAATTTCAGCTGGAATTTTAGCCATTTTTTGACGTGAAATTGTAAACATGTGGACATGGATTTTGAAAATTCTGGAGAGAATTTTAAAAGCTTCAAGAGAATTTCAACAATTTGGAGAGGGATTTGAAAAGTTTCAATGGGAATGGGAAGAATTGGGACAAAAATTGGAAAATTTTTAAGGGACTTTGAAAAAATTTCAACTGGAATTTTAGCCATTTTTTGACGTGAAATTGTAAACATGTGGACATGGATTTTGAAAATTCTAGAGAGAATTTTAAAAGCTTCAAGAGAATTTCAACAATGTTGAGAGGGATTTGAAAAGTTTCAATGGGAATGGGAAGAATTGGGACAAAAATTGGAAAATTTTTAAGGGACTTTGAAAAAATTTCAACTGGAATTTTAGCCATTTTTTGACGTGAAATTGTAAACATGTGGACATGGATTTTGAAAATTCTAGAGAGAATTTTAAAAGCTTCAAGAGAATTTCAACCATTTGAGAGGGATTTGAAAAGTTTCAATGGGAATGGGAAGAATTGGGACAAAAATTGGAAAATTTTTAAGGGACTTTGAAAAAATTTCAACTGGAATTTTAGCCATTTTTTGACGTGAAATTTTAAACATGTGGACATGGATTTTGAAAATTCTAGAGAGAATTTTAAAAGCTTCAAGAGAATTTCAACCATTTTGAGAGGGATTTGAAAAGTTTCAATGGGAATGGGAAGAATTGGGACAAAAATTGGAAAATTTTTAAGGGACTTTGAAAAAATTTCAACTGGAATTTTAGCCATTTTTTTATGTGAAATTGTAAACATGTGGACATGGATTTTGAAAATTCTAGAGAGAATTTTAAAAGCTTCAAGAGAATTTCAACAATTTTGAAAGGGATTTGAAAAGTTTCAATGGGAATGGGAAGAATTGGGACAAAAATTGGAAAATTTTTAAGGGACTTTGAAAAAATTTCAGCTGGAGTTTTAACATTTTTGATGTGAAATTGTAAACATGTGGACATGGATTTTGAAAATTCTGGAGAGAATTTTAAAAGCTTCAAGAGAATTTCAACCATTTTGAGAGGGATTTGAAAAGTTTCAATGGGAATGGGAAGAATTGGGACAAAAATTGGAAAATTTCTAAGGGACTTTGAAAAAATTTCAACTGGAATTTTAGCCATTTTTTGACGTGAAATTGTAAACATGTGGACATGGATTTTGAAAATTCTAGAGAGAATTTTAAAAGCTTCAAGAGAATTTCAACAATTTTGAGAGGGATTTGAAAAGTTTCAATGGGAATGGGAAGAATTGGGACAAAAATTGGAAAATTTTTAAGGGACTTTGAAAAAATTTCAGCTGGAATTTTAGCCATTTTTTGACGTGAAATTGTAAACATGTGGACATGGATTTTGAAAATTCTAGAGAGAATTTTAAAAGCTTCAAGAGAATTTCAACAATTTTGAGAGGGATTTGAAAAGTTTCAATGGGAATGGGAAGAATTGGGACAAAAATTGGAAAATTTTTAAGGGACTTTGAAAAAATTTCAACTGGAATTTTAGCCATTTTTTGACGTGAAATTGTAAACATGTGGACATGGATTTTGAAAATTCTAGAGAGAATTTTAAAAGCTTCAAGAGAATTTCAACACTTTTGAGAGGGATTTGAAAAGTTTCAATGGGAATGGGAAGAATTGGGACAAAAATTGGAAAATTTTTAAGGGACTTTGAAAAAATTTCAACTGGAATTTTAGCCATTTTTTGACGTGAAATTGTAAACATGTGGACATGGATTTTGAAAATTCTGGAGAGAATTTTAAAAGCTTCAAGAGAATTTCAACAATTTGGAGAGGGATTTGAAAAGTTTCAATGGGAATGGGAAGAATTGGGACAAAAATTGGAAAATTTTTAAGGGACTTTGAAAAAATTTCCACTGGAATTTTAGCCATTTTTTGACGTGAAATTGTAAACATGTGGACATGGATTTTGAAAATTCTAGAGAGAATTTTAAAAGCTTCAAGAGAATTTCAACCATTTTGAGAGGGATTTGAAAAGTTTCAATGGGAATGGGAAGAATTGGGACAAAAATTGGAAAATTTTTAAGGGACTTTGAAAAAATTTCAACTGGAATTTTAGCCATTTTTTGACGTGAAATTGTAAACATGTGGACATGGATTTTGAAAATTCTAGAGAGAATTTTAAAAGCTTCAAGAGAATTTCAACACTTTTGAGAGGGATTTGAAAAGTTTCAATGGGAATGGGAAGAATTGGGACAAAAATTGGAAAATTTTTAAGGGAGTTTGAAAAAATTTCAGCTGGAATTTTAGCCATTTTTTGACGTGAAATTGTAAACATGTGGACATGGATTTTGAAAATTCTAGAGAGAATTTTAAAAGCTTCAAGAGAATTTCAACCATTTTGAGAGGGATTTGAAAAGTTTCAATGGGAATGGGAAGAATTGGGACAAAAATTGGAAAATTTTTAAGGGACTTTGAAAAAATTTCAGCTGGAGTTTTAACATTTTTGATGTGAAATTGTAAACATGTGGACATGGATTTTGAAAATTCTGGAGAGAATTTTAAAAGCTTCAAGAGAATTTCAACAATTTTGAGAGGGATTTGAAAAGTTTCAATGGGAATGGGAAGAATTGGGACAAAAATTGGAAAATTTCTAAGGGACTTTGAAAAAATTTCAACTGGAATTTTAGCCATTTTTTGACGTGAAATTGTAAACATGTGGACATGGATTTTGAAAATTCTAGAGAGAATTTTAAAAGCTTCAAGAGAATTTCAACCATTTTGAGAGGGATTTGAAAAGTTTCAATGGGAATGGGAAGAATTGGGACAAAAATTGGAAAATTTTTAAGGGACTTTGAAAAAATTTCAGCTGGAATTTTAGCCATTTTTTGACGTGAAATTGTAAACATGTGGACATGGATTTTGAAAATTCTGGAGAGAATTTTAAAAGCTTCAAGAGAATTTCAACAATTTTGAGAGGGATTTGAAAAGTTTCAATGGGAATGGGAAGAATTGGGACAAAAATTGGAAAATTTTTAAGGGACTTTGAAAAAATTTCAACTGGAATTTTAGCCATTTTTTGACGTGAAATTGTAAACATGTGGACATGGATTTTGAAAATTCTAGAGAGAATTTTAAAAGCTTCAAGAGAATTTCAACCATTTTGAGAGGGATTTGAAAAGTTTCAATGGGAATGGGAAGAATTGGGACAAAAATTGGAAAATTTTTAAGGGACTTTGAAAAAATTTCAACTGGAATTTTAGCCATTTTTTTATGTGAAATTGTAAACATGTGGACATGGATTTTGAAAATTCTAGAGAGAATTTTAAAAGCTTCAAGAGAATTTCAACAATTTTGAGAGGGATTTGAAAAGTTTCAATGGGAATGGGAAGAATTGGGACAAAAATTGGAAAATTTTTAAGGGACTTTGAAAACATTTCAACTGGAATTTTAGCCATTTTTTTACGTGAAATTGTAAACCTGTGGACATGCATTTTGAAAATTCTAGAGAGAATTTTAAAAGCTTCAAGAGAATTTCAACAATTTTGAGAGGGATTTGAAAAGTTTCAATGGGAATGGGAAGAATTGGGACAAAAATTGGAAAATTTTTAAGGGACTTTGAAAAAATTTCAACTGGAATTTTAGCCATTTTTTGACGTGAAATTGTAAACATGTGGACATGGATTTTGAAAATTCTAGAGAGAATTTTAAAAGCTTCAAGAGAATTTCAACACTTTTGAGAGGGATTTGAAAAGTTTCAATGGGAATGGGAAGAATTGGGACAAAAATTGGAAAATTTTTAAGGGACTTTGAAAAAATTTCAACTGGAATTTTAGCCATTTTTTGACGTGAAATTGTAAACATGTGGACATGGATTTTGAAAATTCTAGAGAGAATTTTAAAAGCTTCAAGAGAATTTCAACCATTTTGAGAGGGATTTGAAAAGTTTCAATGGGAATGGGAAGAATTGGGACAAAAATTGGAAAATTTTTAAGGGACTTTGAAAAAATTTCCACTGGAATTTTAGCCATTTTTTGACGTGAAATTGTAAACATGTGGACATGGATTTTGAAAATTCTAGAGAGAATTTTAAAAGCTTCAAGAGAATTTCAACCATTTTGAGAGGGATTTGAAAAGTTTCAATGGGAATGGGAAGAATTGGGACAAAAATTGGAAAACTTTTAAGGGACTTTGAAAAAATTTCCACTGGAATTTTAGCCATTTTTTGACGTGAAATTGTAAACATGTGGACATGGATTTTGAAAATTCTAGAGAGAATTTTAAAAGCTTCAAGAGAATTTCAACAATTTTGAAAGGGATTTGAAAAGTTTCAATGGGAATGGGAAGAATTGGGACAAAAATTGGAAAATTTTTAAGGGACTTTGAAAAAATTTCAGCTGGAGTTTTAACATTTTTGATGTGAAATTGTAAACATGTGGACATGGATTTTGAAAATTCTGGAGAGAATTTTAAAAGCTTCAAGAGAATTTCAACCATTTTGAGAGGGATTTGAAAAGTTTCAATGGGAATGGGAAGAATTGGGACAAAAATTGGAAAATTTCTAAGGGACTTTGAAAAAATTTCAACTGGAATTTTAGCCATTTTTTGACGTGAAATTGTAAACATGTGGACATGGATTTTGAAAATTCTAGAGAGAATTTTAAAAGCTTCAAGAGAATTTCAACCATTTTGAGAGGGATTTGAAAAGTTTCAATGGGAATGGGAAGAATTGGGACAAAAATTGGAAAATTTTTAAGGGACTTTGAAAAAATTTCAGCTGGAATTTTAGCCATTTTTTGACGTGAAATTGTAAACATGTGGACATGGATTTTGAAAATTCTGGAGAGAATTTTAAAAGCTTCAAGAGAATTTCAACCATTTTGAGAGGGATTTGAAAAGTTTCAATGGGAATGGGAAGAATTGGGACAAAAATTGGAAAATTTTTAAGGGACTTTGAAAAAATTTCAACTGGAATTTTAGCCATTTTTTGACGTGAAATTGTAAACATGTGGACATGGATTTTGAAAATTCTAGAGAGAATTTTAAAAGCTTCAAGAGAATTTCAACCATTTTGAGAGGGATTTGAAAAGTTTCAATGGGAATGGGAAGAATTGGGACAAAAATTGGAAAATTTTTAAGGGACTTTGAAAAAATTTCAACTGGAATTTTAGCCATTTTTTTATGTGAAATTGTAAACATGTGGACATGGATTTTGAAAATTCTAGAGAGAATTTTAAAAGCTTCAAGAGAATTTCAACAATTTTGAGAGGGATTTGAAAAGTTTCAATGGGAATGGGAAGAATTGGGACAAAAATTGGAAAATTTTTAAGGGACTTTGAAAACATTTCAACTGGAATTTTAGCCATTTTTTTACGTGAAATTGTAAACCTGTGGACATGCATTTTGAAAATTCTAGAGAGAATTTTAAAAGCTTCAAGAGAATTTCAACAATTTTGAGAGGGATTTGAAAAGTTTCAATGGGAATGGGAAGAATTGGGACAAAAATTGGAAAATTTTTAAGGGACTTTGAAAAAATTTCAACTGGAATTTTAGCCATTTTTTGACGTGAAATTGTAAACATGTGGACATGGATTTTGAAAATTCTGGAGAGAATTTTAAAAGCTTCAAGAGAATTTCAACAATTTTGAGAGGGATTTGAAAAGTTTCAATGGGAATGGGAAGAATTGGGACAAAAATTGGAAAATTTTTAAGGGACTTTGAAAAAATTTCAGCTGGAATTTTAACATTTTTGACGTGAAATTGTAAACATGTGGACATGGATTTTGAAAATTCTGGAGAGAATTTTAAAAGCTTCAAGAGAATTTCAACAATTTGGAGAGGGATTTGAAAAGTTTCAATGGGAATGGGAAGAATTGGGACAAAAATTGGAAAATTTTTAAGGGACTTTGAAAAAATTTCAACTGGAATTTTAGCCATTTTTTGACGTGAAATTGTAAACATGTGGACATGGATTTTGAAAATTCTAGAGAGAATTTTAAAAGCTTCAAGAGAATTTCAACACTTTTGAGAGGGATTTGAAAAGTTTCAATGGGAATGGGAAGAATTGGGACAAAAATTGGAAAATTTTTAAGGGACTTTGAAAAAATTTCAACTGGAATTTTAGCCATTTTTTGACGTGAAATTGTAAACATGTGGACATGGATTTTGAAAATTCTGGAGAGAATTTTAAAAGCTTCAACAGAATTTCAACAATTTGGAGAGGGATTTGAAAAGTTTCAATGGGAATGGGAAGAATTGGGACAAAAATTGGAAAATTTTTCAGGGACTTTGAAAAAATTTCAACTGGAATTTTAGCCATTTTTTGACGTGAAATTGTAAACATGTGGACATGGATTTTGAAAATTCTAGAGAGAATTTTAAAAGCTTCAAGAGAATTTCAACAATTTGGAGAGGGATTTGAAAAGTTTCAATGGGAATGGGAAGAATTGGGACAAAAATTGGAAAATTTTTAAGGGACTTTGAAAAAATTTCAGCTGGAATTTTAACATTTTTGATGTGAAATTGTAAACATGTGGACATGGATTTTGAAAATTCTGGAGAGAATTTTAAAAGCTTCAAGAGAATTTCAACAATTTTGAGAGGGATTTGAAAAGTTTCAAT
>NW_028116374.1:0-15256 GCF_964273445.1 Streptopelia decaocto | reverse complement strand
GAATGGGAAGAATTGGGACAAAAATTGGAAAACTTTTAAGGGACTTTGAGAAAATTTCAACTGGAATTTTAGAAATTTTGACGTGAAATTGTAAACATGTGGACATGGATTTTGAAAATTCTAGAGAGAATTTTAAAAGCTTCAACAGAATGTCAACAATTTTGAGAGGGATTTGAAAAGTTTCAATGGGAATGGGAAGAATTGGGACAAAAATTGGAAAATTTTTCAGGGACTTTGAAAAAATTTCAACTGGAATTTTAGCAATTTTGACTTGAAATTGTAAACATGTTGAAGTGGATTTTGAAAATTCTAGAGAGAATTTTAAAAGCTTCAAGAGAATTTCAACAATTTTGAGAGGGATTTGAAAAGTTTCAATGGGAATGGGAAGAATTGGGACAAAAATTGGAAAATTTTTCAGGGACTTTGAAAAAATTTCAACTGGAATTTTAGCAATTTTGACGTGAAATTGTAAAGAAGTTGAAGTGGATTTTGAAAATTCTAGAGAGAATTTTAAAAGCTTCAAGAGAATTTCAACAATTTTGAGAGGGATTTGAAAAGTTTCAATGGGAATGGGAAGAATTGGGACAAAAATTGGAAAAATTTAAGGGACTTTGAAAAAATTTCAAGTGGAATTTTAGCAATTTTGACGTGAAATTGTAAACATGTGGACATGGATTTTGAAAATTCTAGAGAGAATTTTAAAAGCTTCAACAGAATTTCAACAATTTGGAGAGGGATTTGAAAAGTTTCAATGGGAATGGGAAGAATTGGGACAAAAATTGGAAAATTTTTAAGGGACTTTGAAAAAATTTCAACTGGAATTTTAGCTATTTTGACGTGAAATTGTAAAGAAGTTGAAGTGGATTTTGAAAATTCTAGAGAGAATTTTAAAAGCTTCAACAGAATTTCAACAATTTTGAGAGGGATTTGAAAAGTTTCAGTGGGAATGGGAAGAATTGGGAGAAAAAATCAAAATTTTTCAGGGACTTTGAAAAAATTTCAACTGGAATTTTATCTATTTTGACGTGAAATTGTAAACATGTTGAAGTGGATTTTGAAAATTCTAGAGAGGATTTTAAAAGCTTCAACAGAATTTCAACAATTTTGAGAGGGATTTGAAAAGTTTCAATGGGAATGGGAAGAATTGGGACAAAAATTGGAAAATTTTTCAGGGACTTTGAAAAAATTTCAACTGGAATTTTAGCAATTTTGATGTGAAATTGTAAACATGTGGACATGGATTTTGAAAATTCTAGAGAGAATTTTAAAAGCTTCAACAGAATTTCAACAATTTTGAGAGGGATTTGAAAAGTTTCAATGGGAATGGGAAGAATTGGGACAAAAATTGGAAAATTTTTCAGGGACTTTGAAAAAATTTCAACTGGAATTTTAGCAATTTTGACTTGAAATTGTAAACATGTTGAAGTGGATTTTGAAAATACTAGAGAGAATTTTAAAAGCTTCAACAGAATTTCAACAACTTTGAGAGGGATTTGAAAAGTTTCAATGGGAATGGGAAGAATTGGGACAAAAATTGGAAAAATTTAAGGGACTTTGAAAAAATTTCAAGTGGAATTTTAGCAATTTTGACGTGAAATTGTAAACATGTTGTAGTGGATTTTGAAAATTCTAGAGAGAATTTTAAAAGCTTCAAGAGAATTTCAACAATTTTGAGAGGGATTTGAAAAGTTTCAATGGGAATGGGAAGAATTGGGACAAAAATTGGAAAATTTTTAAGGGACTTTGAAAAAATTTCAACTGGAATTTTAGCAATTTTGACGTGAAATTGTAAACATGTGGACATGGATTTTGAAAATTCTAGAGAGAATTTTAAAAGCTTCAAGAGAATTTCAACAATTTTGAGAGGGATTTGAAAAGTTTCAATGGGAATGGGAAGAATTGGGAGAAAAATTGGAAAATTTTTCAGGGACTTTGAAAAAATTTCAACTGGAATTTTAGCTATTTTGACGTGAAATTGTAAAGAAGTTGAAGTGGATTTTGAAAATTCTAGAGAGAATTTTAAAAGCTTCAAGAGAATTTCAACAATTTTGAGAGGGATTTTAAAAGTTTCAATGGGAATGGGAAGAATTGGGAGAAAAAATCAAAATTTTTCAGGGACTTTGAAAAAATTTCAACTGGAAGTTTAGCTATTTTGACGTGAAATTGTAAAGAAGTTGAAGTGGATTTTGAAAATTCTAGAGAGAATTTTAAAAGCTTCAACAGAATTTCAACAATTTTGAGAGGGATTTGAAAAGTTTCAATGGGAATGGGAAGAATTGGGACAAAAATTGGAAAATTTTTCAGGGACTTTGAAAAAATTTCAACTAAGAATTTTAGCAATTTTGATGTGAAATTGTAAACATGTGGAAGTGGATTTTGAAAATTCTAGAGAGAATTTTAAAAGCTTCAACAGAATTTCAACAATTTTGAGAGGGATTTGAAAAGTTTCAATGGGAATGGGAAGAATTGGGACAAAAATTGGAAAATTTTTCAGGGACTTTGAAAAAATTTCAACTGGAATTTTAGCAATTTTGACTTGAAATTGTAAACATGTTGAAGTGGATTTTGAAAATACTAGAGAGAATTTTAAAAGCTTCAACAGAATTTCAACAACTTTGAGAGGGATTTGAAAAGTTTCAATGGGAATGGGAAGAATTGGGACAAAAATTGGAAAAATTTAAGGGACTTTGAAAAAATTTCAAGTGGAATTTTAGCAATTTTGACGTGAAATTGTAAACATGTTGTAGTGGATTTTGAAAATTCTAGAGAGAATTTTAAAAGCTTCAAGAGAATTTCAACAATTTTGAGAGGGATTTGAAAAGTTTCAATGGGAATGGGAAGAATTGGGACAAAAATTGGAAAATTTTTAAGGGACTTTGAAAAAATTTCAACTGGAATTTTAGCAATTTTGACGTGAAATTGTAAACATGTGGACATGGATTTTGAAAATTCTAGAGAGAATTTTAAAAGCTTCAAGAGAATTTCAACAATTTTGAGAGGGATTTGAAAAGTTTCAATGGGAATGGGAAGAATTGGGAGAAAAATTGGAAAATTTTTCAGGGACTTTGAAAAAATTTCAACTGGAATTTTAGCTATTTTGACGTGAAATTGTAAAGAAGTTGAAGTGGATTTTGAAAATTCTAGAGAGAATTTTAAAAGCTTCAACAGAATTTCAACAATTTTGAGAGGGATTTTAAAAGTTTCAATGGGAATGGGAAGAATTGGGAGAAAAAATCAAAATTTTTCAGGGACTTTGAAAAAATTTCAACTGGAAGTTTAGCTATTTTGACGTGAAATTGTAAACATGTTGAAGTGGATTTTGAAAATTCTAGAGAGGATTTTAAAAGCTTCAACAGAATTTCAACAATTTTGAGAGGGATTTGAAAAGTTTCAATGGGAATGGGAAGAATTGGGACAAAAATTGGAAAATTTTTAAGGGACTTTGAAAAAATTTCAACTAAGAATTTTAGCAATTTTGATGTGAAATTGTAAACATGTGGAAGTGGATTTTGAAAATTCTAGAGAGAATTTTAAAAGCTTCAACAGAATTTCAACAATTTTGAGAGGGATTTGAAAAGTTTCAATGGGAATGGGAAGAATTGGGACAAAAATTGGAAAATTTTTAAGGGACTTTGAAAAAATTTCAACTGGAATTTTAGCAATTTTGACTTGAAATTGTAAACATGTGGACATGGATTTTGAAAATACTAGAGAGAATTTTAAAAGCTTCAACAGAATTTCAACAACTTTGAGAGGGATTTGAAAAGTTTCAATGGGAATGGGAAGAATTGGGACAAAAATTGGAAAAATTTAAGGGACTTTGAAAAAATTTCAAGTGGAATTTTAGCAATTTTGACGTGAAATTGTAAACATGTGGACATGGATTTTGAAAATTCTAGAGAGAATTTTAAAAGCTTCAAGAGAATTTCAACAATTTTGAGAGGGATTTGAAAAGTTTCAATGGGAATGGGAAGAATTGGGACAAAAATTGGAAAATTTTTAAGGGACTTTGAAAAAATTTCAACTGGAATTTTAGCAATTTTGACGTGAAATTGTAAACATGTTGAAGTGGATTTTGAAAATTCTAGAGAGAATTTTAAAAGCTTCAAGAGAATTTCAACAACTTTGAGAGGGATTTGAAAAGTTTCAATGGGAATGGGAAGAATTGGGACAAAAATTGGAAAACTTTTAAGGGACTTTGAGAAAATTTCAACTGGAATTTTAGAAATTTTGACGTGAAATTGTAAACATGTGGACATGGATTTTGAAAATTCTAGAGAGAATTTTAAAAGCTTCAACAGAATGTCAACAATTTTGAGAGGGATTTGAAAAGTTTCAATGGGAATGGGAAGAATTGGGACAAAAATTGGAAAATTTTTCAGGGACTTTGAAAAAATTTCAACTGGAATTTTAGCAATTTTGACTTGAAATTGTAAACATGTTGAAGTGGATTTTGAAAATTCTAGAGAGAATTTTAAAAGCTTCAAGAGAATTTCAACAATTTTGAGAGGGATTTGAAAAGTTTCAATGGGAATGGGAAGAATTGGGACAAAAATTGGAAAATTTTTCAGGGACTTTGAAAAAATTTCAACTGGAATTTTAGCAATTTTGACGTGAAATTGTAAAGAAGTTGAAGTGGATTTTGAAAATTCTAGAGAGAATTTTAAAAGCTTCAAGAGAATTTCAACAATTTTGAGAGGGATTTGAAAAGTTTCAATGGGAATGGGAAGAATTGGGACAAAAATTGGAAAAATTTAAGGGACTTTGAAAAAATTTCAAGTGGAATTTTAGCAATTTTGACGTGAAATTGTAAACATGTGGACATGGATTTTGAAAATTCTAGAGAGAATTTTAAAAGCTTCAACAGAATTTCAACAATTTGGAGAGGGATTTGAAAAGTTTCAATGGGAATGGGAAGAATTGGGACAAAAATTGGAAAATTTTTAAGGGACTTTGAAAAAATTTCAACTGGAATTTTAGCTATTTTGACGTGAAATTGTAAAGAAGTTGAAGTGGATTTTGAAAATTCTAGAGAGAATTTTAAAAGCTTCAACAGAATTTCAACAATTTTGAGAGGGATTTGAAAAGTTTCAGTGGGAATGGGAAGAATTGGGAGAAAAAATCAAAATTTTTCAGGGACTTTGAAAAAATTTCAACTGGAATTTTATCTATTTTGACGTGAAATTGTAAACATGTTGAAGTGGATTTTGAAAATTCTAGAGAGGATTTTAAAAGCTTCAACAGAATTTCAACAATTTTGAGAGGGATTTGAAAAGTTTCAATGGGAATGGGAAGAATTGGGACAAAAATTGGAAAATTTTTCAGGGACTTTGAAAAAATTTCAACTGGAATTTTAGCAATTTTGATGTGAAATTGTAAACATGTGGACATGGATTTTGAAAATTCTAGAGAGAATTTTAAAAGCTTCAACAGAATTTCAACAATTTTGAGAGGGATTTGAAAAGTTTCAATGGGAATGGGAAGAATTGGGACAAAAATTGGAAAATTTTTCAGGGACTTTGAAAAAATTTCAACTGGAATTTTAGCAATTTTGACTTGAAATTGTAAACATGTTGAAGTGGATTTTGAAAATACTAGAGAGAATTTTAAAAGCTTCAACAGAATTTCAACAACTTTGAGAGGGATTTGAAAAGTTTCAATGGGAATGGGAAGAATTGGGACAAAAATTGGAAAAATTTAAGGGACTTTGAAAAAATTTCAAGTGGAATTTTAGCAATTTTGACGTGAAATTGTAAACATGTTGTAGTGGATTTTGAAAATTCTAGAGAGAATTTTAAAAGCTTCAAGAGAATTTCAACAATTTTGAGAGGGATTTGAAAAGTTTCAATGGGAATGGGAAGAATTGGGACAAAAATTGGAAAATTTTTAAGGGACTTTGAAAAAATTTCAACTGGAATTTTAGCAATTTTGACGTGAAATTGTAAACATGTGGACATGGATTTTGAAAATTCTAGAGAGAATTTTAAAAGCTTCAAGAGAATTTCAACAATTTTGAGAGGGATTTGAAAAGTTTCAATGGGAATGGGAAGAATTGGGAGAAAAATTGGAAAATTTTTCAGGGACTTTGAAAAAATTTCAACTGGAATTTTAGCTATTTTGACGTGAAATTGTAAAGAAGTTGAAGTGGATTTTGAAAATTCTAGAGAGAATTTTAAAAGCTTCAACAGAATTTCAACAATTTTGAGAGGGATTTTAAAAGTTTCAATGGGAATGGGAAGAATTGGGAGAAAAAATCAAAATTTTTCAGGGACTTTGAAAAAATTTCAACTGGAAGTTTAGCTATTTTGACGTGAAATTGTAAACATGTTGAAGTGGATTTTGAAAATTCTAGAGAGGATTTTAAAAGCTTCAACAGAATTTCAACAATTTTGAGAGGGATTTGAAAAGTTTCAATGGGAATGGGAAGAATTGGGACAAAAATTGGAAAATTTTTCAGGGACTTTGAAAAAATTTCAAC
The DNA here is from genome assembly GCF_964273445.1 of Streptopelia decaocto. Classification (NCBI taxonomy): domain Eukaryota; kingdom Metazoa; phylum Chordata; class Aves; order Columbiformes; family Columbidae; genus Streptopelia; species Streptopelia decaocto. Next base: position 8,778 of record NW_028116374.1, on the reverse strand, counting down.
TAAGAATTTTAGCAATTTTGATGTGAAATTGTAAACATGTGGAAGTGGATTTTGAAAATTCTAGAGAGAATTTTAAAAGCTTCAACAGAATTTCAACAATTTTGAGAGGGATTTGAAAAGTTTCAATGGGAATGGGAAGAATTGGGACAAAAATTGGAAAATTTTTAAGGGACTTTGAAAAAATTTCAACTGGAATTTTAGCAATTTTGACTTGAAATTGTAAACATGTGGACATGGATTTTGAAAATACTAGAGAGAATTTTAAAAGCTTCAACAGAATTTCAACAACTTTGAGAGGGATTTGAAAAGTTTCAATGGGAATGGGAAGAATTGGGACAAAAATTGGAAAAATTTAAGGGACTTTGAAAAAATTTCAAGTGGAATTTTAGCAATTTTGACGTGAAATTGTAAACATGTGGACATGGATTTTGAAAATTCTAGAGAGAATTTTAAAAGCTTCAAGAGAATTTCAACAATTTTGAGAGGGATTTGAAAAGTTTCAATGGGAATGGGAAGAATTGGGACAAAAATTGGAAAATTTTTAAGGGACTTTGAAAAAATTTCAACTGGAATTTTAGCAATTTTGACGTGAAATTGTAAACATGTTGAAGTGGATTTTGAAAATTCTAGAGAGAATTTTAAAAGCTTCAAGAGAATTTCAACAACTTTGAGAGGGATTTGAAAAGTTTCAATGGGAATGGGAAGAATTGGGACAAAAATTGGAAAACTTTTAAGGGACTTTGAGAAAATTTCAACTGGAATTTTAGAAATTTTGACGTGAAATTGTAAACATGTGGACATGGATTTTGAAAATTCTAGAGAGAATTTTAAAAGCTTCAACAGAATGTCAACAATTTTGAGAGGGATTTGAAAAGTTTCAATGGGAATGGGAAGAATTGGGACAAAAATTGGAAAATTTTTCAGGGACTTTGAAAAAATTTCAACTGGAATTTTAGCAATTTTGACTTGAAATTGTAAACATGTTGAAGTGGATTTTGAAAATTCTAGAGAGAATTTTAAAAGCTTCAAGAGAATTTCAACAATTTTGAGAGGGATTTGAAAAGTTTCAATGGGAATGGGAAGAATTGGGACAAAAATTGGAAAATTTTTCAGGGACTTTGAAAAAATTTCAACTGGAATTTTAGCAATTTTGACGTGAAATTGTAAAGAAGTTGAAGTGGATTTTGAAAATTCTAGAGAGAATTTTAAAAGCTTCAACAGAATTTCAACAACTTTGAGAGGGATTTGAAAAGTTTCAATGGGAATGGGAAGAATTGGGACAAAAATTGGAAAAATTTAAGGGACTTTGAAAAAATTTCAAGTGGAATTTTAGCAATTTTGACGTGAAATTGTAAACATGTGGACATGGATTTTGAAAATTCTAGAGAGAATTTTAAAAGCTTCAACAGAATTTCAACAATTTGGAGAGGGATTTGAAAAGTTTCAATGGGAATGGGAAGAATTGGGACAAAAATTGGAAAATTTTTAAGGGACTATGAAAAAATTTCAACTGGAATTTTAGCTATTTTGACGTGAAATTGTAAAGAAGTTGAAGTGGATTTTGAAAATTCTAGAGAGAATTTTAAAAGCTTCAACAGAATTTCAACAATTTTGAGAGGGATTTGAAAAGTTTCAGTGGGAATGGGAAGAATTGGGAGAAAAAATCAAAATTTTTCAGGGACTTTGAAAAAATTTCAACTGGAATTTTATCTATTTTGACGTGAAATTGTAAACATGTTGAAGTGGATTTTGAAAATTCTAGAGAGGATTTTAAAAGCTTCAACAGAATTTCAACAATTTTGAGAGGGATTTGAAAAGTTTCAATGGGAATGGGAAGAATTGGGACAAAAATTGGAAAATTTTTCAGGGACTTTGAAAAAATTTCAACTAAGAATTTTAGCAATTTTGATGTGAAATTGTAAACATGTGGACATGGATTTTGAAAATTCTAGAGAGAATTTTAAAAGCTTCAACAGAATTTCAACAATTTTGAGAGGGATTTGAAAAGTTTCAATGGGAATGGGAAGAATTGGGACAAAAATTGGAAAATTTTTAAGGGACTTTGAAAAAATTTCAACTGGAATTTTAGCAATTTTGACTTGAAATTGTAAACATGTGGACATGGATTTTGAAAATACTAGAGAGAATTTTAAAAGCTTCAACAGAATTTCAACAACTTTGAGAGGGATTTGAAAAGTTTCAATGGGAATGGGAAGAATTGGGACAAAAATTGGAAAAATTTAAGGGACTTTGAAAAAATTTCAAGTGGAATTTTAGCAATTTTGACGTGAAATTGTAAACATGTGGACATGGATTTTGAAAATTCTAGAGAGAATTTTAAAAGCTTCAAGAGAATTTCAACAATTTTGAGAGGGATTTGAAAAGTTTCAATGGGAATGGGAAGAATTGGGACAAAAATTGGAAAATTTTTAAGGGACTTTGAAAAAATTTCAACTGGAATTTTAGCAATTTTGACGTGAAATTGTAAACATGTTGAAGTGGATTTTGAAAATTCTAGAGAGAATTTTAAAAGCTTCAAGAGAATTTCAACAACTTTGAGAGGGATTTGAAAAGTTTCAATGGGAATGGGAAGAATTGGGACAAAAATTGGAAAACTTTTAAGGGACTTTGAGAAAATTTCAACTGGAATTTTAGAAATTTTGACGTGAAATTGTAAACATGTGGACATGGATTTTGAAAATTCTAGAGAGAATTTTAAAAGCTTCAACAGAATGTCAACAATTTTGAGAGGGATTTGAAAAGTTTCAATGGGAATGGGAAGAATTGGGACAAAAATTGGAAAATTTTTCAGGGACTTTGAAAAAATTTCAACTGGAATTTTAGCAATTTTGACTTGAAATTGTAAACATGTTGAAGTGGATTTTGAAAATTCTAGAGAGAATTTTAAAAGCTTCAAGAGAATTTCAACAATTTTGAGAGGGATTTGAAAAGTTTCAATGGGAATGGGAAGAATTGGGACAAAAATTGGAAAATTTTTCAGGGACTTTGAAAAAATTTCAACTGGAATTTTAGCAATTTTGACGTGAAATTGTAAAGAAGTTGAAGTGGATTTTGAAAATTCTAGAGAGAATTTTAAAAGCTTCAACAGAATTTCAACAACTTTGAGAGGGATTTGAAAAGTTTCAATGGGAATGGGAAGAATTGGGACAAAAATTGGAAAAATTTAAGGGACTTTGAAAAAATTTCAAGTGGAATTTTAGCAATTTTGACGTGAAATTGTAAACATGTGGACATGGATTTTGAAAATTCTAGAGAGAATTTTAAAAGCTTCAACAGAATTTCAACAATTTGGAGAGGGATTTGAAAAGTTTCAATGGGAATGGGAAGAATTGGGACAAAAATTGGAAAATTTTTAAGGGACTATGAAAAAATTTCAACTGGAATTTTAGCTATTTTGACGTGAAATTGTAAAGAAGTTGAAGTGGATTTTGAAAATTCTAGAGAGAATTTTAAAAGCTTCAACAGAATTTCAACAATTTTGAGAGGGATTTGAAAAGTTTCAGTGGGAATGGGAAGAATTGGGAGAAAAAATCAAAATTTTTCAGGGACTTTGAAAAAATTTCAACTGGAATTTTATCTATTTTGACGTGAAATTGTAAACATGTTGAAGTGGATTTTGAAAATTCTAGAGAGGATTTTAAAAGCTTCAACAGAATTTCAACAATTTTGAGAGGGATTTGAAAAGTTTCAATGGGAATGGGAAGAATTGGGACAAAAATTGGAAAATTTTTCAGGGACTTTGAAAAAATTTCAACTGGAATTTTAGCAATTTTGATGTGAAATTGTAAACATGTGGACATGGATTTTGAAAATTCTAGAGAGAATTTTAAAAGCTTCAACAGAATTTCAACAATTTTGAGAGGGATTTGAAAAGTTTCAATGGGAATGGGAAGAATTGGGACAAAAATTGGAAAATTTTTCAGGGACTTTGAAATAATTTCAACTGGAATTTTAGCAATTTTGACTTGAAATTGTAAACATGTTGAAGTGGATTTTGAAAATACTAGAGAGAATTTTAAAAGCTTCAACAGAATTTCAACAACTTTGAGAGGGATTTGAAAAGTTTCAATGGGAATGGGAAGAATTGGGACAAAAATTGGAAAAATTTAAGGGACTTTGAAAAAATTTCAAGTGGAATTTTAGCAATTTTGACGTGAAATTGTAAACATGTTGTAGTGGATTTTGAAAATTCTAGAGAGAATTTTAAAAGCTTCAAGAGAATTTCAACAATTTTGAGAGGGATTTGAAAAGTTTCAATGGGAATGGGAAGAATTGGGAGAAAAATTGGAAAATTTTTCAGGGACTTTGAAAAAATTTCAACTGGAATTTTAGCAATTTTGACGTGAAATTGTAAACATGTGGACATGGATTTTGAAAATTCTAGAGAGAATTTTAAAAGCTTCAAGAGAATTTCAACAATTTGGAGAGGGATTTGAAAAGTTTCAATGGGAATGGGAAGAATTGGGAGAAAAATTGGAAAATTTTTCAGGGACTTTGAAAAAATTTCAACTGGAATTTTAGCTATTTTGACGTGAAATTGTAAAGAAGTTGAAGTGGATTTTGAAAATTCTAGAGAGAATTTTAAAAGCTTCAACAGAATTTCAACAATTTTGAGAGGGATTTTAAAAGTTTCAATGGGAATGGGAAGAATTGGGAGAAAAAATCAAAATTTTTCAGGGACTTTGAAAAAATTTCAACTGGAATTTTAGCAATTTTGACGTGAAATTGTAAACATGTTGAAGTGGATTTTGAAAATTCTAGAGAGGATTTTAAAAGCTTCAACAGAATTTCAACCATTTTGAGAGGGATTTGAAAAGTTTCAATGGGAATGGGAAGAATTGGGACAAAAATTGGAAAATTTTTCAGGGACTTTGAAAAAATTTCAACTAAGAATTTTAGCAATTTTGATGTGAAATTGTAAACATGTGGAAGTGGATTTTGAAAATTCTAGAGAGAATTTTAAAAGCTTCAACAGAATTTCAACAATTTTGAGAGGGATTTGAAAAGTTTCAATGGGAATGGGAAGAATTGGGACAAAAATTGGAAAATTTTTCAGGGACTTTGAAAAAATTTCAACTGGAATTTTAGCAATTTTGACTTGAAATTGTAAACATGTGGACATGGATTTTGAAAATACTAGAGAGAATTTTAAAAGCTTCAACAGAATTTCAACAACTTTGAGAGGGATTTGAAAAGTTTCAATGGGAATGGGAAGAATTGGGACAAAAATTGGAAAAATTTAAGGGACTTTGAAAAAATTTCAAGTGGAATTTTAGCAATTTTGACGTGAAATTGTAAACATGTGGACATGGATTTTGAAAATTCTAGAGAGAATTTTAAAAGCTTCAAGAGAATTTCAACAATTTTGAGAGGGATTTGAAAAGTTTCAATGGGAATGGGAAGAATTGGGACAAAAATTGGAAAATTTTTCAGGGACTTTGAAAAAATTTCAACTGGAATTTTAGCAATTTTGACGTGAAATTGTAAAGAAGTTGAAGTGGATTTTGAAAATTCTAGAGAGAATTTTAAAAGCTTCAAGAGAATTTCAACAATTTTGAGAGGGATTTGAAAAGTTTCAATGGGAATGGGAAGAATTGGGAGAAAAATTGGAAAATTTTTAAGGGACTTTGAAAAAATTTCAACTGGAATTTTAGCAATTTTGACGTGAAATTGTAAACATGTTGAAGTGGATTTTGAAAATTCTAGAGAGAATTTTAAAAGCTTCAAGAGAATTTCAACAATTTTGAGAGGGATTTGAAAAGTTTCAATGGGAATGGGAAGAATTGGGACAAAAATTGGAAAATTTTTAAAGGACTTTGAAAAAATTTCAACTGGAATTTTAGCAATTTTGACGTGAAATTGTAAACATGTTGAAGTGGATTTTGAAAATTCTAGAGAGAATTTTAAAAGCTTCAACAGAATTTCAACAATTTTGAGAGGGATTTGAAAAGTTTCAATGGGAATGGGAAGAATTGGGACAAAAATTGGAAAATTTTTAAGGGACTTTGAAAAAATTTCAAGTGGAATTTTAGCAATTTTGACGTGAAATTGTAAACATGTTGAAGTGCATTTTGAAAATTCTAGAGAGAATTTTAAAAGCTTCAAGAGAATTTCAACAATTTTGAGAGGGATTTGAAAAGTTTCAATGGGAATGGGAAGAATTGGGACAAAAATTGGAAAAATTTAAGGGACTTTGAAAAAATTTCAAGTGGAATTTTAGCAATTTTGACGTGAAATTGTAAACATGTGGACATGGATTTTGAAAATTCTAGAGAGAATTTTAAAAGCTTCAAGAGAATTTCAACAATTTTGAGAGGGATTTGAAAAGTTTCAATGGGAATGGGAAGAATTGGGACAAAAATTGGAAAATTTTTAAGGGACTTTGAAAAAATTTCAAGTGGAATTTTAGCAATTTTGACGTGAAATTGTAAACATGTGGACATGGATTTTGAAAATTCTAGAGAGAATTTTAAAAGCTTCAAGAGAATTTCAACAATTTTGAGAGGGATTTGAAAAGTTTCAATGGGAATGGGAAGAATTGGGACAAAAATTGGAAAATTTTTAAGGGACTTTGAAAAAATTTCAACTGGAATTTTAGCAATTTTGACGTGAAATTGTAAACATGTTGAAGTGGATTTTGAAAATTCTAGAGAGAATTTTAAAAGCTTCAAGAGAATTTCAACAATTTTGAGAGGGATTTGAAAAGTTTCAATGGGAATGGGAAGAATTGGGACAAAAATTGGAAAATTTTTCAGGGACTTTGAAAAAATTTCAACTGGAATTTTAGCAATTTTGACGTGAAATTGTAAAGAAGTTGAAGTGGATTTTGAAAATTCTAGAGAGAATTTTAAAAGCTTCAACAGAATTTCAACAACTTTGAGAGGGATTTGAAAAGTTTCAATGGGAATGGGAAGAATTGGGACAAAAATTGGAAAAATTTAAGGGACTTTGAAAAAATTTCAAGTGGAATTTTAGCAATTTTGACGTGAAATTGTAAACATGTGGACATGGATTTTGAAAATTCTAGAGAGAATTTTAAAAGCTTCAACAGAATTTCAACAATTTGGAGAGGGATTTGAAAAGTTTCAATGGGAATGGGAAGAATTGGGACAAAAATTGGAAAATTTTTAAGGGACTTTGAAAAAATTTCAACTGGAATTTTAGCTATTTTGACGTGAAATTGTAAAGAAGTTGAAGTGGATTTTGAAAATTCTAGAGAGAATTTTAAAAGCTTCAACAGAATTTCAACAATTTTGAGAGGGATTTGAAAAGTTTCAGTGGGAATGGGAAGAATTGGGAGAAAAAATCAAAATTTTTCAGGGACTTTGAAAAAATTTCAACTGGAATTTTATCTATTTTGACGTGAAATTGTAAACATGTTGAAGTGGATTTTGAAAATTCTAGAGAGGATTTTAAAAGCTTCAACAGAATTTCAACAATTTTGAGAGGGATTTGAAAAGTTTCAATGGGAATGGGAAGAATTGGGACAAAAATTGGAAAATTTTTCAGGGACTTTGAAAAAATTTCAACTGGAATTTTAGCAATTTTGATGTGAAATTGTAAACATGTGGACATGGATTTTGAAAATTCTAGAGAGAATTTTAAAAGCTTCAACAGAATTTCAACAATTTTGAGAGGGATTTGAAAAGTTTCAATGGGAATGGGAAGAATTGGGACAAAAATTGGAAAATTTTTCAGGGACTTTGAAATAATTTCAACTGGAATTTTAGCAATTTTGACTTGAAATTGTAAACATGTTGAAGTGGATTTTGAAAATACTAGAGAGAATTTTAAAAGCTTCAAGAGAATTTCAACAACTTTGAGAGGGATTTGAAAAGTTTCAATGGGAATGGGAAGAATTGGGACAAAAATTGGAAAAATTTAAGGGACTTTGAAAAAATTTCAAGTGGAATTTTAGCAATTTTGACGTGAAATTGTAAACATGTTGTAGTGGATTTTGAAAATTCTAGAGAGAATTTTAAAAGCTTCAAGAGAATTTCAACAATTTTGAGAGGGATTTGAAAAGTTTCAATGGGAATGGGAAGAATTGGGACAAAAATTGGAAAATTTTTAAGGGACTTTGAAAAAATTTCAACTGGAATTTTAGCAATTTTGACGTGAAATTGTAAACATGTGGACATGGATTTTGAAAATTCTAGAGAGAATTTTAAAAGCTTCAAGAGAATTTCAACAATTTTGAGAGGGATTTGAAAAGTTTCAATGGGAATGGGAAGAATTGGGAGAAAAATTGGAAAATTTTTCAGGGACTTTGAAAAAATTTCAACTGGAATTTTAGCTATTTTGACGTGAAATTGTAAAGAAGTTGAAGTGGATTTTGAAAATTCTAGAGAGAATTTTAAAAGCTTCAACAGAATTTCAACAATTTTGAGAGGGATTTTAAAAGTTTCAATGGGAATGGGAAGAATTGGGAGAAAAAATCAAAATTTTTCAGGGACTTTGAAAAAATTTCAACTGGAAGTTTAGCTATTTTGACGTGAAATTGTAAACATGTTGAAGTGGATTTTGAAAATTCTAGAGAGGATTTTAAAAGCTTCAACAGAATTTCAACAATTTTGAGAGGGATTTGAAAAGTTTCAATGGGAATGGGAAGAATTGGGACAAAAATTGGAAAATTTTTCAGGGACTTTGAAAAAATTTCAACTAAGAATTTTAGCAATTTTGATGTGAAATTGTAAACATGTGGAAGTGGATTTTGAAAATTCTAGAGAGAATTTTAAAAGCTTCAACAGAATTTCA
>NW_028116375.1:0-40001 GCF_964273445.1 Streptopelia decaocto | reverse complement strand
GCTGAAATCCTGTTGAAGCTTTTAAAATTCTCTCTAGAATTTTCCAAATCCACTTCAACATGTTTACAATTTCACATCAAAATTGCTAAAATTCCAGTTGAAATTTTTTCAAAGTCCCTTCAAAGTTTTCCAATTTTCGTCCCAATTCTTCCCATTCCCATTCAAACTTTTCAAATCCCTCTCAACATTGTTGAAATTCTGTTAAAGCTTTTAAAATTCTCTCTAGAATTTTCAAAATCCACGTCAACATGTTTACAATTTCACATCAAAATTGCTAAAATTCCAGTTGAAATTTTTTCAAACTCCCTTCAAAATTTTCCAATTTTCGTCCCAATTCTTCCCATTCCCATTGAAACTGTTAAAATCCCTCTCAACATTGTTGAAATCCTGTTGTAGCTTTTAAAATTCTCTCTAGAATTTTCAAAATCCACGTCAACATGTTTACAATTTCACGTCAAAATTGCTAAAATTGCAGTTGAAATTTTTTCAAACTCCCTTCAAAATTTTCCAGTTTTCGTACCAATTCTTCCCATTCCCATTGAAACTTTTCAACTCCCTCTCACCATTGTTGAAATTCTGTTGAAGCTTTTAAAATTCTCTCTAGAATTTTCCAAATCCACTTCAACATGTTTACAATTTCACATCAAAATTGCTAAAATTCCAGTTGAAATTTTTTCAAAGTCCCTTCAAAGTTTTCAAATTTTCGTACCAATTCTTCCCATTCCCATTGAAACTTTTCAAATCCCTCTCAACATTGTTGAAATTCTGTTGAAGCTTTTAAAATTCTCTCTAGAATTTTCCAAATCCACGTCAACAGGTTTACAATTTCACGTCAAAATTGCTAAAATTGCAGTTGAAATTTTTTCAAAGTCCCTTCAAAATTTTCCAATTTTCGTCCCAATTCTTCCCATTCCCATTGAAACTTTTAAAATCCCTCTCAACATTGTTGAAATCCTGTTGAAGCTTTTAAAATTCTCTCTAGAATTTTCCAAATCCACGTCAACATGTTTACAATTTCACGTCAAAATTGCTAAAATTCCAGTTGAAATTTTTTCAAAGTCCCTTCAAAATTTTCCAATTTTCGTCCCAATTCTTCTCATTCCCATTGAAACTTTTCAAATCCCTCTCAACATTGTTGAAATCCTGTTGAACGTTTGAAACTTCTCTCTAGAATTTTCAAAATCAACATCAACATGTTTACAATTTCACGTCAAAATCGCTAAAATTCCAGTTGAAATTTTTTCAAAGTCCCTTCAAAATTTTCCAATTTTCGTCCCAATTCTTCCCATTCCCATCAAAACTTTCCAAATCCCTCTCAACATTGTTGAAATCCTGTTGAAGCTTTTAAAATTCTCTCTAGAATTTTCAAAATCCATGTCCACATGTTTACAATTTCACGTCAAAATTGCTAAAATTCCAGTTGAAATTTTTTCAAAGTCCCTTCAAAATTTTCCAGTTTTCGTACCAATTCTTCCCATTCCCATTGAAACTTTTCAACTCCCTCTCACCATTGTTGAAATCCTGTTGAAGCTTTTAAAATTCTCTCTAGAATTTTCAAAATCCACTTCAACATGTTTACAATTTCACATCAAAATTGCTAAAATTCCAGTTGAAATTTTTTCAAAGTCCCTTCAAAGTTTTCCAATTTTCGTCCCAATTCTTCCCATTCCCATTCAAACTTTTCAAATCCCTCTCAACATTGTTGAAATTCTGTTGAAGCTTTTAAAATTCTCTCTAGAATTTTCCAAATCCACCTCAACATGTTTACAATTTCACATTAAATTGCTAAAATTCCAGTTGAAATTTTTTCAAAGTCCCTTCAAAATTTTCCAATTTTCGTCCCAATTCTTCCCATTCCCATTGAAACCTTTCAAATCCCTCTCAACACTGTTGAAATCCTGTTGAAAGTTTGAAACTTCTCTCTAGAATTTTCAAAATCAACATCAACATGTTTACAATTTCACGTCAAAATTGCTAAAATTCCAGTTGAAATTATTTCACAGTCCCTTAAAAATTTTCCAATTTTCGTCCCAATTCTTCCCATTCCATTAGAAACTTTTCAAATCCCTCTCAACATTGCTGAAATCCTGTTCAAAGTTTGAAAAGTCCCTCTAAAATTTTCAAAATCCACGTCAACATGTTAAAAATTTCACATCAAAATTGCTAAAATTCCAGTTGAAATTATTTCAAAGTCCCTTCAAATTTTTCCAATTTTCGTCCCAATTCTTCCCATTCCCATTGAAACTATTCAAATCCCTCTCAACATTGCTGAAATCCTGTTGAAAGTTTGAAACTTCTCTCTAGAATTTTCAAACTCCACGTCCACATGTTTACAATTTCACATCAAAATGGCTAAAATTCCAGTTGAAATTTTTTCAAAGTCCCTTCAAAATTTTCCAATTTTCGTCCCAATTCTTCCCATTCCATTAGAAACTTTTCAAATCCCTCTGAAAATTGTTGAAATCCTGTTGAAGCTTTTAAAATTCTCTCTAGAATTTTCAAAATCCACGTCAACATGTTTACAATTTCACGTCAAAATTGCTAAAATTGCAGTTGAAATTTTTTCAAAGTCCCTTCAAAATTTTCCAATTTTCGTCCCAATTCTTCCCATTCCCATTGAAACTGTTAAAATCCCTCTCAACATTGTTGAAATCCTGTTGAAGCTTTTAAAATTCTCTCTAGAATTTTCCAAATCCACGTCAACATGTTTACAATTTCACGTCAAAATTGCTAAAATTCCAGTTGAAATGTTTTCAAAGTCCCTTCAAAATTTTCCAATTTTCGTCCCAATTCTTCCCATTCCCATTGAAACTGTTAAAATCCCTCTCAACATTGTTGAAATCCTGTTGAAGCTTTTAAAATTCTCTCTAGAATTTTCAAAATCCACTTCAACATGTTTACAATTTCACGTCAAAATTGCTAAAATTGCAGTTGAAATTTTTTCAAAGTCCCTTCAAAATTTTCCAATTTTCGTCCCAATTCTTCCCATTCCCATTGAAACTTTTCAAATCCCTCTCAACATTGTTGAAATCCTGTTGAAAGTTTGAAACTTCTCTCTAGAATTTTCAAAATCAACATCAACATGTTTACAATTTCACGTCAAAATTGCTAAAATTCCAGTTGAAATTATTTCACAGTCCCTTCAAAATTTTCCAATTTTCGTCCCAATTCTTCCCATTCCATTACAAACTTTTCATTCCCTCTCAACATTGCTGAAATCCTGTTCAAAGTTTGAAAAGTCCCTCTAAAATTTTCAAAATCCACGTCAACATGTTTACAATTTCACGTCAAAATTGCTAAAATTCCAGTTGAAATTATTTCAAAGTCCCTTCAAATTTTTCCAATTTTCGTCCCAATTCTTCCCATTCCCATTGAAACTATTCAAATCCCTCTCAACATTGCTGAAATCCTGTTGAAAGTTTGAAACTTCTCTCTAGAATTTTCAAACTCCACGTCCACATGTTTACAATTTCACATCAAAATTGCTAAAATTCCAGTTGAAATTTTTTCAAAGTCCCTTCAAAGTTTTCCAATTTTCGTCCCAATTCTTCCCATTCCCATTCAAACTTTTCAAATCCCTCTCACCATTGTTGAAATTCTGTTGAAGCTTTTAAAATTCTCTCTAGAATTTTCCAAATCCACGTCAACATGTTTACAATTTCACGTCAAAATTGCTAAAATTGCAGTTGAAATTTTTTCAAAGTCCCTTCAAAATTTTCCAATTTTCGTCCCAATTCTTCCCATTCCCATTGAAACTTTTCAAATCCCTCTCAACATTGTTGAAATCCTGTTGAAGCTTTTAAAATTCTCTCTAGAATTTTCAAAATCCACGTCAACATGTTTACAATTTCACGTCAAAATTGCTAAAATTCCAGTTGAAATTTTTTCAAAGTCCCTTCAAAATTTTCCAATTTTCGTCCCAATTCTTCCCATTCCCATTGAAACTTTTCAAATCCCTCTCAACATTGTTGAAATCCTGTTGAAAATTTGAAACTTCTCTCTAGAATTTTCAAAATCAACATCAACATGTTTACAATTTCACGTCAAAATTGCTAAAATTCCAGTTGAAATTTTTTCAAAGTCCCTTAAAAATTTTCCAATTTTCGTCCCAATTCTTCCCATACCCATTGAAACTTTTCAAATCCCTCTCAACATTGTTGAAGTTCTGTTGAAGCTTTTAAAATTCTCTCCAGAATTTTCAAAATCCACTTCAACATGTTTACAATTTCACGTCCAAATTGCTAAAATTCCAGTTGAAATTTTTTCAAAGTCCCATCAAAATTTTCCAAATTTCGTCCCAATTCTTCTCATTCCCATTGAAACTTCAAATCCCTCTGAAAATTGTTGAAATCCTGTTGAAAGTTTGAAAATTCTCTCTAGAATTTTCAAAATCCACGTCAACATGTTTACAATTTCACGTCAAAATCGCTAAAATTCCAGTTGAAATTATTTCACAGTCCCTTAAAAATTTTCCAATTTTCGTCCCAATTCTTCCCATTCCCATCGAAACTTTCCAAATCCCTCTCAACATTGTTGAAATCCTGTTGAAGCTTTTAAAATTCTCTGTAGAATTTTCCAAATCCACTTCAACATGTTTACAATTTCACGTCAAAATTGCTAAAATTGCAGTTGAAATTTTTTCAAAGTCCCTTCAAAATTTTCCAATTTTCGTCACAATTCTTCCCATTCCCATTGAAACTGTTAAAATCCCTCTCAACATTGTTGAAATCCTGTTGAAAGTTTGAAAGTTCTCTCTAGAATTTGAAAAATCAACATCAACATGTTTACAATTTCACGTCAAAATTGCTAAAATTCCAGTTGAAATTATTTCAAAGTCCCTTCAAAATTTTCCAATTTTCGTCCCAATTCTTCCCATTCCCATTGAAACTTTTAAAATCCCTCTCAACATTGTTGAAATCCTGTTGAAGCTTTTAAAATTCTCTCTAGAATTTTCCAAATCCACGTCAACATGTTTACAATTTCACGTCAAAATTGCTAAAATTCCAGTTGAAATTTTTTCAAAGTCCCTTCAAAATTTTCCAATTTTCGTCCCAATTCTTCTCATTCCCATTGAAACTTCAAATCCCTCTCAACATTGTTGACACCCAGATGAAGTTTTTAAAATTCTCTCTAGAATTTTCCAAATCCACCTCAACATGTTTACAATTTCACGTCAAAATTGCTAAAATTCCAGTTGAAATATTTTCAAAGTCCCTTCAAAACTTTCCAGTTTTCGTACCAATTCTTCCCATTCCCATTGAAACTTTTCAAATCCCTCTCAACATTGTTGAAATCCTGTTGAAGCTTTTAAAATTCTCTCTAGAATTTTCCAAATCCACGTCAACATGTTTACAATTTCACGTCAAAATTGCTAAAATTCCAGTTGAAATTTTTTCAAAGTCCCTTCAAAATTTTCCAATTTTCGTCCCAATTCTTCCCATTCCCATTCAAACTTTTCAAATCCCTCTCAACATTGTTGAAATCCTGTTGAAAGTTTGAAACTTCTCTCTAGAATTTTCAAACTCCACGTCCACATGTTTACAATTTCACGTCAAAATTGCTAAGATTCCAGTTGAAATTTTTTCAAAGTGTCTTCAAAATTTTCCAATTTTCACCCCAATTCTTCCCATTCCCATTGAAACTTTTCAAATCCCTCTCAACATTGTTGAAATTCTGTTGAAGCTTTTAAAATTCTCGCTAGAATTATCAAAATCCACGTCAACATGTTTACAATTTCACGTCAAAATTGCTAAAATTGCAGTTGAAATTTTTTAAAAGTCCCTTCAAAATTTTCCAATTTTCGTCCCAATTCTTCCCATTCCCATTGAAACTTTTCAAATCCCTCTCAACATTGTTGAAATCCTGTTGAAGCTTTTAAAATTCTCTCTAGAATTTTCCAAATCCACGTCAACATGTTTACAATTTCACGTCAAAATTGCTAAAATTCCAGTTGAAATTATTTCAAAGTCCCTTCAAAATTTTCCAATTTTCGTCCCAATTCTTCCCATTCCCATTGAAACTTTTCAAATCCCTCTCAACATTGGTGAAATTCTGTTGAAGCTTTTAAAATTCTCTCCAGAATTTTCAAAATCCACTTCAACATGTTTACAATTTCACGTCCAAATTGCTAAAATTCCAGTTGAAATTTTTTCAAAGTCCCTTCAAAATTTTCCAATTTTCGCCCCAATTCTTCCCATTCCCATTGAAACCTTTCAAATCCCTCTCAACACTGTTGAAATCCTGTTGAAAGTTTGAAACTTCTCTCTAGAATTTTCAAAATCCACGTCAACATGTTTACAATTTCACGTCAAAATTGCTAAAATTCCAGTTGAAATTTTTTCAAAGTCCCTTCAAAATTTTCCAATTTTCGTCCCAATTCTTCTCATTCCCATTGAAACTTCAAATCCCTCTGAAAATTGTTGAAATCCTGTTGAAAGTTTGAAACTTCTCTCTAGAATTTTCCAAATCCACATCAACAGGTTTACAATTTCACGTCAAAATTGCTAACATTCCAGTTGAAATTTTTCCAATGTCCCTTCAAAATTTTCCAATTTTCGTCCCAATTCTTCCCATTCCCATTGAAACTTTTCAAATCCCTCTCAACACTGTTGAAGTCCTGTTGAAGCTATTACAATTCTCTCTAGAATTTTCAAAATCCATGTCCACATGTTTACAATTTCACGTCCGAATTGCTAAAATTCCAGCTGAAATTTTTTCCAAGTCCCTTCAAAATTTTCCAATTTTCGTCCCAATTCTTCACATTCCCATTGAAACTTTTCAAATCCCTCTCAACATTGTTGACACCCAGATGAAGCTTTTAAAAGTCTCTCTAGAATTTTCCAAATCCACTTCAACATGTTTACAATTTCACGTCAAAATTGCTAAAATTCCAGTTGAAATTTTTTCCAAGTCCCTGAAGAACTTTACAATTTTCGTCCCAATTCGTCCCATTCCCATTGAAACTTTATAAATCCCTCTCAACATTGTTGAAATCCTCTTGAAAGTTTGAAACATATCTCTAGAATTTTCCAAATCCACCTCAACATGTTTACAATTTCACGTCAAAATTGCTAAAATTCCAGGTGAAATTTTTTCAAAGTCCCTTCAAAATTTTCCAATTTTCGTCCCAATTCCTCACATTCCCACTGAAACTTTTCAAATCCCTCTCAACATTGTTGACACCCAGATGAAGTTTTTAAAATTCTCTCTAGAATTTTCCAAATCCACCTCAACATGTTTACAATTTCACGTCAAAATTGCTAAAATTCCAGTTGAAATATTTTCAAAGTCCCTTCAAAATTTTCCAGTTTTCGTACCAATTCTTCCCATTCCCATTCAAACTTTTCAACTCCCTCTCACCATTGTTGAAATTCTGTTGAAGCTTTTAAAATTCTCTCTAGAATTTTCAAAATCCACTTCAACATGTTTACAATTTCACATCAAAATTGCTAAAATTCCAGTTGAAATTTTTTCAAAGTCCCTTCAAAATTTTCCAATTTTCGTCCCAATTCTTCCCATTCCCATTGAAACTTTTCAAATCCCTCTCAACATTGTTGAAATCCTGTTGAAGCTTTTAAAATTCTCTCTAGAATTTTCCAAATCCACGTCAACATGTTTACAATTTCACGTCAAAATTGCTAAAATTCCAGTTGAAATTTTTTCAAAGTCCCTTCAAAATTTTCCAATTTTCGTCCCAATTCTTCCCATTCCCATTGAAACTTTTCAAATCTCTCTCAACATTGTTGAAATCCTGTTGAAAGTTTGAAACTTCTCTCTAGAATTTTCAAAATCAACATCAACATGTTTACAATTTCACGTCAAAATTGCTAAAATTCCAGTTGAAATTATTTCAAAGTCCCTTCAAAATTTTCCAATTTTCGTCCCAATTCTTCCCATTCCCATTGAAACTTTTCAAATCCCTCTCAACATTGTTGAAATTCTGTTGAAGCTTTTAAAATTCTCTCCAGAATTTTCAAAATCCACTTCAACATGTTTACAATTTCACATCCAAATTGCTAAAATTCCAGTTGAAATTTTTTAAAAGTCCCTTCAAAATTTTCCAATTTTCGCCCCAATTCTTCCCATTCCCATTGAAACCTTTCAAATCCCTCTCAACACTGTTGAAATCCTGTTGAAAGTTTGAAACTTCTCTCTAGAATTTTCAAAATCCACGTCAACATGTTTACAATTTCACGTCAAAATTGCTAAAATTCCAGTTGAAATTTTTTCAAAGTCCCTTCAAAATTTTCCAATTTTCATCCCAATTCTTCTCATTCCCATTGAAACTTCAAATCCCTCTGAAAATTGTTGAAATCCTGTTGAAGCTTTTAAAATTCTCTCTAGAATTTTCAAAATCCACTTCAACAGGTTTACAATTTCACGTCAAAATTGCTAACATTCCAGTTGAAATTTTTCCAATGTCCCTTCAAAATTTTCCAATTTTCGTCCCAATTCTTCCCATTCCCATTGAAACTTTTCAAATCCCTCTCAACACTGTTGAAATCCTGTTGAAGCTATTACAATTCTCTCTAGAATTTTCAAAATCCATGTCCACATGTTTACAATTTCACGTCCGAATTGCTAAAATTCCAGCTGAAATTTTTTCCAAGTCCCTTCAAAATTTTCCAATTTTCGTCCCAATTCTTCACATTCCCATTGAAACTTTTCAAATCCCTCTCAACATTGTTGACACCCAGATGAAGCTTTTAAAAGTCTCTCTAGAATTTTCCAAATCCACTTCAACATGTTTACAATTTCACGTCAAAATTGCTAAAATTCCAGTTGAAATTTTTTCCAAGTCCCTGAAGAACTTTACAATTTTCGTCCCAATTCGTCCCATTCCCATTGAAACTTTATAAATCCCTCTCAACATTGTTGAAATCCTCTTGAAAGTTTGAAACATATCTCTAGAATTTTCCAAATCCACCTCAACATGTTTACAATTTCACGTCAAAATTGCTAAAATTCCAGGTGAAATTTTTTCAAAGTCCCTTCAAAATTTTCCAATTTTCGTCCCAATTCCTCACATTCCCACTGAAACTTTTCAAATCCCTCTCAACATTGTTGAAATCCTGTTGAAAGTTTGAAACTTCTCTCTAGAATTTTCAAACTCCACGTCCACATGTTTACAATTTCACGTCAAAATTGCTAAGATTCCAGTTGAAATTTTTTCAAAGTGTCTTCAAAATTTTCCAATTTTCACCCCAATTCTTCCCATTCCCATTGAAACTTTTCAAATCCCTCTCAACATTGTTGAAATTCTGTTGAAGCTTTTAAAATTCTCGCTAGAATTATCAAAATCCACGTCAACATGTTTACAATTTCACGTCAAAATTGCTAAAATTGCAGTTGAAATTTTTTAAAAGTCCCTTCAAAATTTTCCAATTTTCCTCCCAATTCTTCCCATTCCCATTGAAACTTTTCAAATCCCTCTCAACATTGTTGAAATCCTGTTGAAGCTTTTAAAATTCTCTCTAGAATTTTCCAAATCCACGTCAACATGTTTACAATTTCACGTCAAAATTGCTAAAATTCCAGTTGAAATTTTTTCAAAGTCCCTTCAAAATTTTCCAATTTTCGTCCCAATTCTTCCCATTCCCATTGAAACTTTTCAAATCCCTCTCAACATTGTTGAAATTCTGTTGAAGCTTTTAAAATTCTCTCCAGAATTTTCAAAATCCACTTCAACATGTTTACAATTTCACGTCCAAATTGCTAAAATTCCAGTTGAAATTTTTTCAAAGTCCCTTCAAAATTTTCCAATTTTCGCCCCAATTCTTCCCATTCCCATTGAAACCTTTCAAATCCCTCTCAACACTGTTGAAATCCTGTTGAACGTTTGAAACTTCTCGCTAGAATTATCAAAATCCACGTCAACATGTTTACAATTTCACGTCAAAATTGCTAAAATTGCAGTTGAAATTTTTTAAAAGTCCCTTCAAAATTTTCCAATTTTCGTCCCAATTCTTCCCATTCCCATTGAAACTTTTCAAATCCCTCTCAACATTGTTGAAATCCTGTTGAAGCTTTTAAAATTCTCTCTAGAATTTTCCAAATCCACGTCAACATGTTTACAATTTCACGTCAAAATTGCTAAAATTCCAGTTGAAATTATTTCAAAGTCCCTTCAAAATTTTCCAATTTTCGTCCCAATTCTTCCCATTCCCATTGAAACTTTTCAAATCCCTCTCAACATTGGTGAAATTCTGTTGAAGCTTTTAAAATTCTCTCCAGAATTTTCAAAATCCACTTCAACATGTTTACAATTTCACGTCCAAATTGCTAAAATTCCAGTTGAAATTTTTTCAAAGTCCCTTCAAAATTTTCCAATTTTCGCCCCAATTCTTCCCATTCCCATTGAAACCTTTCAAACCCCTCTCAACACTGTTGAAATCCTGTTGAAAGTTTGAAACTTCTCTCTAGAATTTTCAAAATCCACGTCAACATGTTTACAATTTCACGTCAAAATTGCTAAAATTCCAGTTGAAATTTTTTCAAAGTCCCTTCAAAATTTTCCAATTTTCGTCCCAATTCTTCTCATTCCCATTGAAACTTCAAATCCCTCTGAAAATTGTTGAAATCCTGTTGAAAGTTTGAAACTTCTCTCTAGAATTTTCCAAATCCACATCAACAGGTTTACAATTTCACGTCAAAATTGCTAACATTCCAGTTGAAATTTTTCCAATGTCCCTTCAAAATTTTCCAATTTTCGTCCCAATTCTTCCCATTCCCATTGAAACTTTTCAAATCCCTCTCAACACTGTTGAAGTCCTGTTGAAGCTATTACAATTCTCTCTAGAATTTTCAAAATCCATGTCCACATGTTTACAATTTCACGTCCGAATTGCTAAAATTCCAGCTGAAATTTTTTCCAAGTCCCTTCAAAATTTTCCAATTTTCGTCCCAATTCTTCACATTCCCATTGAAACTTTTCAAATCCCTCTCAACATTGTTGACACCCAGATGAAGCTTTTAAAAGTCTCTCTAGAATTTTCCAAATCCACTTCAACATGTTTACAATTTCACGTCAAAATTGCTAAAATTCCAGTTGAAATTTTTTCCAAGTCCCTGAAGAACTTTACAATTTTCGTCCCAATTCGTCCCATTCCCATTGAAACTTTATAAATCCCTCTCAACATTGTTGAAATCCTCTTGAAAGTTTGAAACATATCTCTAGAATTTTCCAAATCCACCTCAACATGTTTACAATTTCACGTCAAAATTGCTAAAATTCCAGGTGAAATTTTTTCAAAGTCCCTTCAAAATTTTCCAATTTTCGTCCCAATTCCTCACATTCCCACTGAAACTTTTCAAATCCCTCTCAACATTGTTGACACCCAGATGAAGTTTTTAAAATTCTCTCTAGAATTTTCCAAATCCACCTCAACATGTTTACAATTTCACGTCAAAATTGCTAAAATTCCAGTTGAAATATTTTCAAAGTCCCTTCAAAATTTTCCAGTTTTCGTACCAATTCTTCCCATTCCCATTCAAACTTTTCAACTCCCTCTCACCATTGTTGAAATTCTGTTGAAGCTTTTAAAATTCTCTCTAGAATTTTCAAAATCCACTTCAACATGTTTACAATTTCACATCAAAATTGCTAAAATTCCAGTTGAAATTTTTTCAAAGTCCCTTCAAAATTTTCCAATTTTCGTCCCAATTCTTCCCATTCCCATTGAAACTTTTCAAATCCCTCTCAACATTGTTGAAATCCTGTTGAAGCTTTTAAAATTCTCTCTAGAATTTTCCAAATCCACGTCAACATGTTTACAATTTCACGTCAAAATTGCTAAAATTCCAGTTGAAATTTTTTCAAAGTCCCTTCAAAATTTTCCAATTTTCGTCCCAATTCTTCCCATTCCCATTGAAACTTTTCAAATCTCTCTCAACATTGTTGAAATCCTGTTGAAAGTTTGAAACTTCTCTCTAGAATTTTCAAAATCAACATCAACATGTTTACAATTTCACGTCAAAATTGCTAAAATTCCAGTTGAAATTATTTCAAAGTCCCTTCAAAATTTTCCAATTTTCGTCCCAATTCTTCCCATTCCCATTGAAACTTTTCAAATCCCTCTCAACATTGTTGAAATTCTGTTGAAGCTTTTAAAATTCTCTCCAGAATTTTCAAAATCCACTTCAACATGTTTACAATTTCACATCCAAATTGCTAAAATTCCAGTTGAAATTTTTTAAAAGTCCCTTCAAAATTTTCCAATTTTCGCCCCAATTCTTCCCATTCCCATTGAAACCTTTCAAATCCCTCTCAACACTGTTGAAATCCTGTTGAAAGTTTGAAACTTCTCTCTAGAATTTTCAAAATCCACGTCAACATGTTTACAATTTCACGTCAAAATTGCTAAAATTCCAGTTGAAATTTTTTCAAAGTCCCTTCAAAATTTTCCAATTTTCATCCCAATTCTTCTCATTCCCATTGAAACTTCAAATCCCTCTGAAAATTGTTGAAATCCTGTTGAAAGTTTGAAACTTCTCTCTAGAATTTTCCAAATCCACATCAACAGGTTTACAATTTCACGTCAAAATTGCTAACATTCCAGTTGAAATTTTTCCAATGTCCCTTCAAAATTTTCCAATTTTCGTCCCAATTCTTCCCATTCCCATTGAAACTTTTCAAATCCCTCTCAACACTGTTGAAATCCTGTTGAAGCTATTACAATTCTCTCTAGAATTTTCAAAATCCATGTCCACATGTTTACAATTTCACGTCCGAATTGCTAAAATTCCAGCTGAAATTTTTTCCAAGTCCCTTCAAAATTTTCCAATTTTCGTCCCAATTCTTCACATTCCCATTGAAACTTTTCAAATCCCTCTCAACATTGTTGACACCCAGATGAAGCTTTTAAAAGTCTCTCTAGAATTTTCCAAATCCACTTCAACATGTTTACAATTTCACGTCAAAATTGCTAAAATTCCAGTTGAAATTTTTTCCAAGTCCCTGAAGAACTTTACAATTTTCGTCCCAATTCGTCCCATTCCCATTGAAACTTTATAAATCCCTCTCAACATTGTTGAAATCCTCTTGAAAGTTTGAAACATATCTCTAGAATTTTCCAAATCCACCTCAACATGTTTACAATTTCACGTCAAAATTGCTAAAATTCCAGGTGAAATTTTTTCAAAGTCCCTTCAAAATTTTCCAATTTTCGTCCCAATTCCTCACATTCCCACTGAAACTTTTCAAATCCCTCTCAACATTGTTGAAATCCTGTTGAAAGTTTGAAACTTCTCTCTAGAATTTTCAAACTCCACGTCCACATGTTTACAATTTCACGTCAAAATTGCTAAGATTCCAGTTGAAATTTTTTCAAAGTGTCTTCAAAATTTTCCAATTTTCACCCCAATTCTTCCCATTCCCATTGAAACTTTTCAAATCCCTCTCAACATTGTTGAAATTCTGTTGAAGCTTTTAAAATTCTCGCTAGAATTATCAAAATCCACGTCAACATGTTTACAATTTCACGTCAAAATTGCTAAAATTGCAGTTGAAATTTTTTAAAAGTCCCTTCAAAATTTTCCAATTTTCCTCCCAATTCTTCCCATTCCCATTGAAACTTTTCAAATCCCTCTCAACATTGTTGAAATCCTGTTGAAGCTTTTAAAATTCTCTCTAGAATTTTCCAAATCCACGTCAACATGTTTACAATTTCACGTCAAAATTGCTAAAATTCCAGTTGAAATTTTTTCAAAGTCCCTTCAAAATTTTCCAATTTTCGTCCCAATTCTTCCCATTCCCATTGAAACTTTTCAAATCCCTCTCAACATTGTTGAAATTCTGTTGAAGCTTTTAAAATTCTCTCCAGAATTTTCAAAATCCACTTCAACATGTTTACAATTTCACGTCCAAATTGCTAAAATTCCAGTTGAAATTTTTTCAAAGTCCCTTCAAAATTTTCCAATTTTCGCCCCAATTCTTCCCATTCCCATTGAAACCTTTCAAATCCCTCTCAACACTGTTGAAATCCTGTTGAACGTTTGAAACTTCTCTCTAGAATTTTCAAAATCCACGTCAACATGTTTACAATTTCACGTCAAAATTGCTAAAATTCCAGTTGAAATTTTTTCAAAGTCCCTTCAAAATTTTCCAATTTTCATCCCAATTCTTCTCATTCCCATTGAAACTTCAAATCCCTCTGAAAATTGTTGAAATCCTGTTGAAAGTTTGAAACTTCTCTCTAGAATTTTCCAAATCCACATCAACAGGTTTACAATTTCACGTCAAAATTGCTAAAATTCCAGTTGAAATTTTTTCAAAGTGTCTTCAAAATTTTCCAATTTTCGTCCCAATTCTTCCCATTCCCATTGAAACTTTTCAAATCCCTCTCAACATTGTTGAAATCCTGTTGAAGCTTTTAAAATTCTCTCTAGAATTTTCCAAATCCACGTCAACATGTTTACAATTTCACGTCAAAATTGCTAAAATTGCAGTTGAAATTTTTTAAAAGTCCCTTCAAAATTTTCCAATTTTCGTCCCAATTCTTCCCATTCCCATTGAAACTTTTCAAATCCCTCTCAACATTGTTGAAATCCTGTTGAAAGTTTGAAACTTCTCTCTAGAATTTTCAAAATCAACATCAACATGTTTACAATTTCACGTCAAAATTGCTAAAATTCCAGTTGAAATTATTTCAAAGTCCCTTCAAAATTTTCCAATTTTCGTCCCAATTCTTCCCATACCCATTGAAACTTTTCAAATCCCTCTCAACATTGTTGAAATTCTGTTGAAGCTTTTAAAATTCTCTCCAGAATTTTCAAAATCCACTTCAACATGTTTACAATTTCACGTCCAAATTGCTAAAATTCCAGTTGAAATTTTTTCCAAGTCCCTGAAGAACTTTACAATTTTCGTCCCAATTCGTCCCATTCCCATTGAAACTTTATAAATCCCTCTCAACATTGTTGAAATCCTCTTGAAAGTTTGAAACATATCTCTAGAATTTTCCAAATCCACCTCAACATGTTTACAATTTCACGTCAAAATTGCTAAAATTCCAGGTGAAATTTTTTCAAAGTCCCTTCAAAATTTTCCAATTTTCGTCCCAATTCCTCACATTCCCACTGAAACTTTTCAAATCCCTCTCAACATTGTTGAAATCCTGTTGAAAGTTTGAAACTTCTCTCTAGAATTTTCAAACTCCACATCCACATGTTTACAATTTCACGTCAAAATTGCTAAGATTCCAGTTGAAATTTTTTCAATGTGTCTTCAAAATTTTCCAATTTTCACCCCAATTCTTCCCATTCCCATTGAAACTTTTCAAATCCCTCTCAACATTGTTGAAATTCTGTTGAAGCTTTTAAAATTCTCGCTAGAATTATCAAAATCCACGTCAACATGTTTACAATTTCACGTCAAAATTGCTAAAATTGCAGTTGAAATTTTTTAAAAGTCCCTTCAAAATTTTCCAATTTTCCTCCCAATTCTTCCCATTCCCATTGAAACTTTTCAAATCCCTCTCAACATTGTTGAAATCCTGTTGAAGCTTTTAAAATTCTCTCTAGAATTTTCCAAATCCACGTCAACATGTTTACAATTTCACGTCAAAATTGCTAAAATTCCAGTTGAAATTATTTCAAAGTCCCTTCAAAATTTTCCAATTTTCGTCCCAATTCTTCCCATTCCCATTGAAACTTTTCAAATCCCTCTCAACATTGTTGAAATTCTGTTGAAGCTTTTAAAATTCTCTCCAGAATTTTCAAAATCCACGTCAACATGTTTACAATTTCACGTCAAAATTGCTAAAATTCCAGTTGAAATTTTTTCAAAGTCCCTTCAAAATTTTCCAATTTTCATCCCAATTCTTCTCATTCCCATTGAAACTTCAAATCCCTCTGAAAATTGTTGAAATCCTGTTGAAAGTTTGAAACTTCTCTCTAGAATTTTCCAAATCCACATCAACAGGTTTACAATTTCACGTCAAAATTGCTAACATTCCAGTTGAAATTTTTCCAATGTCCCTTCAAAATTTTCCAATTTTCGTCCCAATTCTTCCCATTCCCATTGAAACTTTTCAAATCCCTCTCAACACTGTTGAAATCCTGTTGAAGCTATTACAATTCTCTCTAGAATTTTCAAAATCCATGTCCACATGTTTACAATTTCACGTCCGAATTGCTAAAATTCCAGCTGAAATTTTTTCCAAGTCCCTTCAAAATTTTCCAATTTTCGTCCCAATTCTTCACATTCCCATTGAAACTTTTCAAATCCCTCTCAACATTGTTGACACCCAGATGAAGCTTTTAAAAGTCTCTCTAGAATTTTCCAAATCCACTTCAACATGTTTACAATTTCACGTCAAAATTGCTAAAATTCCAGTTGAAATTTTTTCCAAGTCCCTGAAGAACTTTACAATTTTCGTCCCAATTCGTCCCATTCCCATTGAAACTTTATAAATCCCTCTCAACATTGTTGAAATCCTCTTGAAAGTTTGAAACATATCTCTAGAATTTTCCAAATCCACCTCAACATGTTTACAATTTCACGTCAAAATTGCTAAAATTCCAGGTGAAATTTTTTCAAAGTCCCTTCAAAATTTTCCAATTTTCGTCCCAATTCCTCACATTCCCACTGAAACTTTTCAAATCCCTCTCAACATTGTTGACACCCAGATGAAGTTTTTAAAATTCTCTCTAGAATTTTCCAAATCCACCTCAACATGTTTACAATTTCACGTCAAAATTGCTAAAATTCCAGTTGAAATATTTTCAAAGTCCCTTCAAAATTTTCCAGTTTTCGTACCAATTCTTCCCATTCCCATTCAAACTTTTCAACTCCCTCTCACCATTGTTGAAATTCTGTTGAAGCTTTTAAAATTCTCTCTAGAATTTTCAAAATCCACTTCAACATGTTTACAATTTCACATCAAAATTGCTAAAATTCCAGTTGAAATTTTTTCAAAGTCCCTTCAAAATTTTCCAATTTTCCTCCCAATTCTTCCCATTCCCATTGAAACTTTTCAAATCCCTCTCAACATTGTTGAAATCCTGTTGAAGCTTTTAAAATTCTCTCTAGAATTTTCCAAATCCACGTCAACATGTTTACAATTTCACGTCAAAATTGCTAAAATTCCAGTTGAAATTATTTCAAAGTCCCTTCAAAATTTTCCAATTTTCGTCCCAATTCTTCCCATTCCCATTGAAACTTTTCAAATCCCTCTCAACATTGTTGAAATTCTGTTGAAGCTTTTAAAATTCTCTCTAGAATTTTCCAAATCCACGTCAACATGTTTACAATTTCACGTCCAAATTGCTAAAATTCCAGTTGAAATTTTTTCAAAGTCCCTTCAAAATTTTCCAATTTTCGCCCCAATTCTTCCCATTCCCATTGAAACCTTTCAAATCCCTCTCAACACTGTTGAAATCCTGTTGAAAGTTTGAAACTTCTCTCTAGAATTTTCAAAATCCACGTCAACATGTTTACAATTTCACGTCAAAATTGCTAAAATTCCAGTTGAAATTTTTTCAAAGTCCCTTCAAAATTTTCCAATTTTCATCCCAATTCTTCTCATTCCCATTGAAACTTCAAATCCCTCTGAAAATTGTTGAAATCCTGTTGAAAGTTTGAAACTTCTCTCTAGAATTTTCCAAATCCACATCAACAGGTTTACAATTTCACGTCAAAATTGCTAACATTCCAGTTGAAATTTTTCCAATGTCCCTTCAAAATTTTCCAATTTTCGTCCCAATTCTTCCCATTCCCATTGAAACTTTTCAAATCCCTCTCAACACTGTTGAAATCCTGTTGAAGCTATTACAATTCTCTCTAGAATTTTCAAAATCCATGTCCACATGTTTACAATTTCACGTCCGAATTGCTAAAATTCCAGCTGAAATTTTTTCCAAGTCCCTTCAAAATTTTCCAATTTTCGTCCCAATTCTTCACATTCCCATTGAAACTTTTCAAATCCCTCTCAACATTGTTGACACCCAGATGAAGCTTTTAAAAGTCTCTCTAGAATTTTCCAAATCCACTTCAACATGTTTACAATTTCACGTCAAAATTGCTAAAATTCCAGTTGAAATTTTTTCCAAGTCCCTGAAGAACTTTACAATTTTCGTCCCAATTCGTCCCATTCCCATTGAAACTTTATAAATCCCTCTCAACATTGTTGAAATCCTCTTGAAAGTTTGAAACATATCTCTAGAATTTTCCAAATCCACCTCAACATGTTTACAATTTCACGTCAAAATTGCTAAAATTCCAGGTGAAATTTTTTCAAAGTCCCTTCAAAATTTTCCAATTTTCGTCCCAATTCCTCACATTCCCACTGAAACTTTTCAAATCCCTCTCAACATTGTTGACACCCAGATGAAGTTTTTAAAATTCTCTCTAGAATTTTCCAAATCCACCTCAACATGTTTACAATTTCACGTCAAAATTGCTAAAATTCCAGTTGAAATATTTTCAAAGTCCCTTCAAAATTTTCCAGTTTTCGTACCAATTCTTCCCATTCCCATTCAAACTTTTCAACTCCCTCTCACCATTGTTGAAATTCTGTTGAAGCTTTTAAAATTCTCTCTAGAATTTTCCAAATCCACTTCAACATGTTTACAATTTCACATCAAAATTGCTAAAATTCCAGTTGAAATTTTTTCAAAGTCCCTTCAAAATTTTCCAATTTTCGTCCCAATTCTTCCCATTCCCATTGAAACTTTTCAAATCCCTCTCAACATTGTTGAAATCCTGTTGAAGCTTTTAAAATTCTCTCTAGAATTTTCCAAATCCACGTCAACATGTTTACAATTTCACGTCAAAATTGCTAAAATTCCAGTTGAAATTTTTTCAAAGTCCCTTCAAAATTTTCCAATTTTCGTCCCAATTCTTCCCATTCCCATTCAAACTTTTCAAATCCCTCTCAACATTGTTGAAATCCTGTTGAAAGTTTGAAACTTCTCTCTAGAATTTTCAAACTCCACGTCCACATGTTTACAATTTCACGTCAAAATTGCTAAGATTCCAGTTGAAATTTTTTCAAAGTGTCTTCAAAATTTTCCAATTTTCACCCCAATTCTTCCCATTCCCATTGAAACTTTTCAAATCCCTCTCAACATTGTTGAAATTCTGTTGAAGCTTTTAAAATTCTCGCTAGAATTATCAAAATCCACGTCAACATGTTTACAATTTCACGTCAAAATTGCTAAAATTGCAGTTGAAATTTTTTAAAAGTCCCTTCAAAATTTTCCAATTTTCGTCCCAATTCTTCCCATTCCCATTGAAACTTTTCAAATCCCTCTCAACATTGTTGAAATCCTGTTGAAGCTTTTAAAATTCTCTCTAGAATTTTCAAAATCCACGTCAACATGTTTACAATTTCACGTCAAAATTGCTAAAATTCCAGTTGAAATTATTTCAAAGTCCCTTCAAAATTTTCCAATTTTCGTCCCAATTCTTCCCATTCCCATTGAAACTTTTCAAATCCCTCTCAACATTGTTGAAATTCTGTTGAAGCTTTTAAAATTCTCTCCAGAATTTTCAAAATCCACTTCAACATGTTTACAATTTCACGTCCAAATTGCTAAAATTCCAGTTGAAATTTTTTCAAAGTCCCTTCAAAATTTTCCAATTTTCGCCCCAATTCTTCCCATTCCCATTGAAACCTTTCAAATCCCTCTCAACACTGTTGAAATCCTGTTGAAAGTTTGAAACTTCTCTCTAGAATTTTCAAAATCCACGTCAACATGTTTACAATTTCACGTCAAAATTGCTAAAATTCCAGTTGAAATTTTTTCAAAGTCCCTTCAAAATTTTCCAATTTTCGTCCCAATTCTTCTCATTCCCATTGAAACTTCAAATCCCTCTGAAAATTGTTGAAATCCTGTTGAAAGTTTGAAACTTCTCTCTAGAATTTTCCAAATCCACATCAACAGGTTTACAATTTCACGTCAAAATTGCTAACATTCCAGTTGAAATTTTTCCAATGTCCCTTCAAAATTTTCCAATTTTCGTCCCAATTCTTCCCATTCCCATTGAAACTTTTCAAATCCCTCTCAACACTGTTGAAATCCTGTTGAAGCTATTACAATTCTCTCTAGAATTTTCAAAATCCATGTCCACATGTTTACAATTTCACGTCCGAATTGCTAAAATTCCAGCTGAAATTTTTTCCAAGTCCCTTCAAAATTTTCCAATTTTCATCCCAATTCTTCACATTCCCATTGAAACTTTTCAAATCCCTCTCAACATTGTTGACACCCAGATGAAGCTTTTAAAAGTCTCTCTAGAATTTTCCAAATCCACTTCAACATGTTTACAATTTCACGTCAAAATTGCTAAAATTCCAGTTGAAATTTTTTCCAAGTCCCTGAAGAACTTTACAATTTTCGTCCCAATTCGTCCCATTCCCATTGAAACTTTATAAATCCCTCTCAACATTGTTGAAATCCTCTTGAAAGTTTGAAACATATCTCTAGAATTTTCCAAATCCACCTCAACATGTTTACAATTTCACGTCAAAATTGCTAAAATTCCAGGTGAAATTTTTTCAAAGTCCCTTCAAAATTTTCCAATTTTCGTCCCAATTCCTCACATTCCCACTGAAACTTTTCAAATCCCTCTCAACATTGTTGACACCCAGATGAAGTTTTTAAAATTCTCTCTAGAATTTTCCAAATCCACCTCAACATGTTTACAATTTCACGTCAAAATTGCTAAAATTCCAGTTGAAATATTTTCAAAGTCCCTTCAAAATTTTCCAGTTTTCGTACCAATTCTTCCCATTCCCATTCAAACTTTTCAACTCCCTCTCACCATTGTTGAAATTCTGTTGAAGCTTTTAAAATTCTCTCTAGAATTTTCAAAATCCACTTCAACATGTTTACAATTTCACATCAAAATTGCTAAAATTGCAGTTGAAATTTTTTAAAAGTCCCTTCAAAATTTTCCAATTTTCGTCCCAATTCTTCCCATTCCCATTGAAACTTTTCAAATCCCTCTCAACATTGTTGAAATCCTGTTGAAGCTTTTAAAATTCTCTCTAGAATTTTCCAAATCCACGTCAACATGTTTACAATTTCACGTCAAAATTGCTAAAATTGCAGTTGAAATTTTTTAAAAGTCCCTTCAAAATTTTCCAATTTTCGTCCCAATTCTTCCCATTCCCATTGAAACTTTTCAAATCCCTCTCAACATTGTTGAAATCCTGTTGAAAGTTTGAAACTTCTCTCTAGAATTTTCAAAATCAACATCAACATGTTTACAATTTCACGTCAAAATTGCTAAAATTCCAGTTGAAATTATTTCAAAGTCCCTTCAAAATTTTCCAATTTTCGTCCCAATTCTTCCCATACCCATTGAAACTTTTCAAATCCCTCTCAACATTGTTGAAATTCTGTTGAAGCTTTTAAAAGTCTCTCTAGAATTTTCCAAATCCACTTCAACATGTTTACAATTTCACGTCAAAATTGCTAAAATTCCAGTTGAAATTTTTTCCAAGTCCCTGAAGAACTTTACAATTTTCGTCCCAATTCGTCCCATTCCCATTGAAACTTTATAAATCCCTCTCAACATTGTTGAAATCCTCTTGAAAGTTTGAAACATATCTCTAGAATTTTCCAAATCCACCTCAACATGTTTACAATTTCACGTCAAAATTGCTAAAATTCCAGGTGAAATTTTTTCAAAGTCCCTTCAAAATTTTCCAATTTTCGTCCCAATTCCTCACATTCCCACTGAAACTTTTCAAATCCCTCTCAACATTGTTGACACCCAGATGAAGTTTTTAAAATTCTCTCTAGAATTTTCCAAATCCACCTCAACATGTTTACAATTTCACGTCAAAATTGCTAAAATTCCAGTTGAAATATTTTCAAAGTCCCTTCAAAATTTTCCAGTTTTCGTACCAATTCTTCCCATTCCCATTCAAACTTTTCAACTCCCTCTCACCATTGTTGAAATTCTGTTGAAGCTTTTAAAATTCTCTCTAGAATTTTCAAAATCCACTTCAACATGTTTACAATTTCACATCAAAATTGCTAAAATTGCAGTTGAAATTTTTTAAAAGTCCCTTCAAAATTTTCCAATTTTCGTCCCAATTCTTCCCATTCCCATTGAAACTTTTCAAATCCCTCTCAACATTGTTGAAATCCTGTTGAAGCTTTTAAAATTCTCTCTAGAATTTTCCAAATCCACGTCAACATGTTTACAATTTCACGTCAAAATTGCTAAAATTGCAGTTGAAATTTTTTAAAAGTCCCTTCAAAATTTTCCAATTTTCGTCCCAATTCTTCCCATTCCCATTGAAACTTTTCAAATCCCTCTCAACATTGTTGAAATCCTGTTGAAAGTTTGAAACTTCTCTCTAGAATTTTCAAAATCAACATCAACATGTTTACAATTTCACGTCAAAATTGCTAAAATTCCAGTTGAAATTATTTCAAAGTCCCTTCAAAATTTTCCAATTTTCGTCCCAATTCTTCCCATACCCATTGAAACTTTTCAAATCCCTCTCAACATTGTTGAAATTCTGTTGAAGCTTTTAAAATTCTCTCTAGAATTTTCAAAATCCACTTCAACATGTTTACAATTTCACGTCCAAATTGCTAAAATTCCAGTTGAAATTTTTTCAAAGTCCCTTCAAAATTTTCCAATTTTCGCCCCAATTCTTCCCATTCCCATTGAAACCTTTCAAATCCCTCTCAACACTGTTGAAATCCTGTTGAAAGTTTGAAACTTCTCTCTAGAATTTTCAAAATCCACGTCAACATGTTTACAATTTCACGTCAAAATTGCTAAAATTCCAGCTGAAATTTTTTCCAAGTCCCTTCAAAATTTTCCAATTTTCGTCCCAATTCTTCACATTCCCATTGAAACTTTTCAAATCCCTCTCAACATTGTTGACACCCAGATGAAGCTTTTAAAAGTCTCTCTAGAATTTTCCAAATCCACTTCAACATGTTTACAATTTCACGTCAAAATTGCTAAAATTCCAGTTGAAATTTTTTCCAAGTCCCTGAAGAACTTTACAATTTTCGTCCCAATTCGTCCCATTCCCATTGAAACTTTATAAATCCCTCTCAACATTGTTGAAATCCTCTTGAAAGTTTGAAACATATCTCTAGAATTTTCCAAATCCTCCTCAACATGTTTACAATTTCACGTCAAAATTGCTAAAATTCCAGGTGAAATTTTTTCAAAGTCCCTTAAAAATTTTCCAATTTTCGTCCCAATTCTTCTCATTCCCATTGAAACTTCAAATCCCTCTGAAAATTGTTGAAATCCTGTTGAAAGTTTGAAACTTCTCTCTAGAATTTTCCAAATCCACGTCAACAGGTTTACAATTTCACGTCAAAATTGCTAACATTCCAGTTGAAATTTTTCCAATGTCCCTTCAAAATTTTCCAATTTTCGTCCCAATTCTTCCCATTCCCATTGAAACTTTTCAAATCCCTCTCAACACTGTTGAAATCCTGTTGAAGCTTTTACAATTCTCTCTAGAATTTTCAAAATCCATGTCCACATGTTTACAATTTCACGTCCGAATTGCTAAAATTCCAGCTGAAATTTTTTCCAAGTCCCTTCAAAATTTTCCAATTTTCGTCCCAATTCTTCACATTCCCATTGAAACTTTTCAAATCCCTCTCAACATTGTTGACACCCAGATGAAGCTTTTAAAAGTCTCTCTAGAATTTTCCAAATCCACTTCAACATGTTTACAATTTCACGTCAAAATTGCTAAAATTCCAGTTGAAATTTTTTCCAAGTCCCTGAAGAACTTTACAATTTTCGTCCCAATTCGTCCCATTCCCATTGAAACTTTATAAATCCCTCTCAACATTGTTGAAATCCTCTTGAAAGTTTGAAACATATCTCTAGAATTTTCCAAATCCACCTCAACATGTTTACAATTTCACGTCAAAATTGCTAAAATTCCAGGTGAAATTTTTTCAAACTCCCTTCAAAATTTTCCAATTTTCGTCCCAATTCCTCACATTCCCACTGAAACTTTTCAAATCCCTCTCAACATTGTTGACACCCAGATGAAGTTTTTAAAATTCTCTCTAGAATTTTCCAAATCCACCTCAACATGTTTACAATTTCACGTCAAAATTGCTAAAATTCCAGTTGAAATATTTTCAAAGTCCCTTCAAAATTTTCCAGTTTTCGTACCAATTCTTCCCATTCCCATTCAAACTTTTCAACTCCCTCTCACCATTGTTGAAATTCTGTTGAAGCTTTTAAAATTCTCTCTAGAATTTTCAAAATCCACTTCAACATGTTTACAATTTCACATCAAAATTGCTAAAATTCCAGTTGAAATATTTTCAAAGTCCCTTCAAAATTTTCCAATTTTCGTCCCAATTCTTCCCATTCCCATTGAAACTTTTCAAATCCCTCTCAACATTGTTGAAATCCTGTTGAAGCTTTTAAAATTCTCTCTAGAATTTTCCAAATCCACGTCAACATGTTTACAATTTCACGTCAAAATTGCTAAAATTGCAGTTGAAATTTTTTAAAAGTCCCTTCAAAATTTTCCAATTTTCGTCCCAATTCTTCCCATTCCCATTGAAACTTTTCAAATCCCTCTCAACATTGTTGAAATCCTGTTGAAAGTTTGAAACTTCTCTCTAGAATTTTCAAAATCAACATCAACATGTTTACAATTTCACGTCAAAATTGCTAAAATTCCAGTTGAAATTATTTCAAAGTCCCTTCAAAATTTTCCAATTTTCGTCCCAATTCTTCCCATACCCATTGAAACTTTTCAAATCCCTCTCAACATTGTTGAAATTCTGTTGAAGCTTTTAAAATTCTCTCCAGAATTTTCAAAATCCACTTCAACATGTTTACAATTTCACGTCCAAATTGCTAAAATTCCAGTTGAAATTTTTTCAAAGTCCCTTCAAAATTTTCCAATTTTCGCCCCAATTCTTCCCATTCCCATTGAAACCTTTCAAATCCCTCTCAACACTGTTGAAATCCTGTTGAAAGTTTGAAACTTCTCTCTAGAATTTTCAAAATCCACGTCAACATGTTTACAATTTCACGTCAAAATTGCTAAAATTCCAGTTGAAATTTTTTCAAAGTCCCTTCAAAATTTTCCAATTTTCATCCCAATTCTTCTCATTCCCATTGAAACTTCAAATCCCTCTGAAAATTGTTGAAATCCTGTTGAAAGTTTGAAACTTCTCTCTAGAATTTTCCAAATCCACGTCAACAGGTTTACAATTTCACGTCAAAATTGCTAACATTCCAGTTGAAATTTTTCCAATGTCCCTTCAAAATTTTCCAATTTTCGTCCCAATTCTTCCCATTCCCATTGAAACTTTTCAAATCCCTCTCAACACTGTTGAAATCCTGTTGAAGCTATTACAATTCTCTCTAGAATTTTCAAAATCCATGTCCACATGTTTACAATTTCACGTCCGAATTGCTAAAATTCCAGCTGAAATTTTTTCCAAGTCCCTTCAAAATTTTCCAATTTTCGTCCCAATTCTTCACATTCCCATTGAAACTTTTCAAATCCCTCTCAACATTGTTGACACCCAGATGAAGCTTTTAAAAGTCTCTCTAGAATTTTCCAAATCCACTTCAACATGTTTACAATTTCACGTCAAAATTGCTAAAATTCCAGTTGAAATTTTTTCCAAGTCCCTGAAGAACTTTACAATTTTCGTCCCAATTCGTCCCATTCCCATTGAAACTTTATAAATCCCTCTCAACATTGTTGAAATCCTCTTGAAAGTTTGAAACATATCTCTAGAATTTTCCAAATCCACCTCAACATGTTTACAATTTCACGTCAAAATTGCTAAAATTCCAGGTGAAATTTTTTCAAACTCCCTTCAAAATTTTCCAATTTTCGTCCCAATTCCTCACATTCCCACTGAAACTTTTCAAATCCCTCTCAACATTGTTGACACCCAGATGAAGTTTTTAAAATTCTCTCTAGAATTTTCCAAATCCACCTCAACATGTTTACAATTTCACGTCAAAATTGCTAAAATTCCAGTTGAAATATTTTCAAAGTCCCTTCAAAATTTTCCAGTTTTCGTACCAATTCTTCCCATTCCCATTCAAACTTTTCAACTCCCTCTCACCATTGTTGAAATTCTGTTGAAGCTTTTAAAATTCTCTCTAGAATTTTCAAAATCCACTTCAACATGTTTACAATTTCATGTCAAAATTGCTAAAATTCCAGTTGAAATTTTTTCAAAGTGTCTTCAAAATTTTCCAATTTTCGTCCCAATTCTTCCCATTCCCATTGAAACTTTTCAAATCCCTCTCAACATTGTTGAAATCCTGTTGAAGCTTTTAAAATTCTCTCTAGAATTTTCCAAATCCACGTCAACATGTTTACAATTTCACGTCAAAATTGCTAAAATTCCAGTTGAAATTTTTTCAAAGTCCCTTCAAAATTTTCCAATTTTCGTCCCAATTCTTCCCATTCCCATTGAAACGTTTCAAATCCCTCTCAACATTGTTGAAATCCTGTTGAAAGTTTGAAACTTCTCTCTAGAATTTTCAAAATCAACATCAACATGTTTACAATTTCACGTCAAAATTGCTAAAATTCCAGTTGAAATTATTTCAAAGTCCCTTCAAAATTTTCCAATTTTCGTCCCAATTCTTCCCATACCCATTCAAACTTTTCAAATCCCTCTCAACATTGTTGAAATCCTGTTGAAGCTTTTACAATTCTCTCTAGAATTTTCAAAATCCATGTCCACGTGTTTACAATTTCACGAAAAAATTGCTAAAATTCCAGTTGAAATTTTTTCAAAGTCCCTTCAAAATTTTCCAATTTTCGTCCCAATTCTTCACATTCCCATTGAAACCTTTCAAATCCCTCTCAACACTGTTGAAATCCTGTTGAAAGTTTGAAACTTCTCTCTAGAATTTTCCAAATCCACGTCCACATGTTTAAAATTTCACGTCAAAATTGCTAACATTCCAGTTGAAATTTTTTCAAAGTCCCTTCAAATTTTTCCAATTTTCGTCCCAATTCTTCCCATTCCCATTGAAACTTTTCAAATCCCTCCCAAAATGGTTGAAACCCTAATAAAGCTTTTAAAATTCTCTCTAGAATTTTCCAAATCCACTTCAACATGTTTACAATTTCACGTCAAAATTGCAAAAATTCCAGTTGAAATTTTTTCAAAGTCCCTTCAAAATTTTCCAATTTTCGTACCAATTCTTCCCATTCTCATTGAAACTTTTCAAATCCCTCTCAACACTGTTGAAATCCTGTTGAAGCTTTTACAATTCTCTCTAGAATTTTCAAAATCCATGTCCACGTCTTTACAATTTCACGTAAAAATTGCTAAAATTCCAGTTGAAATTTTTTCAAAGTCCCTTCAAAATTTTCCAATTTTCATCCCAATTCTTCCCATTCCCATTGAAACTTTTCAAATCCCTCTCAACATTATTGAAATCCTGTTGAAAGTTTGAAACTTCTCTCTAGAATTTTCAAAATCCACTTCAACATGTTTACAATTTCACGTCAAAATTGCTAAAATTCCAGTTGAAATTTTTTCAAAGTCCCTTCAAAATTTTTCAGTTTTCGTACCAATTCTTCCCATTCCCATTGAAACTTTTCAACTCCCTCTCACCATTGTTGAAATTCTGTTGAGGCTTTTAAAATTCTCTCTAGAATTTTCAAAATCCACGTCAACATGTTTACAATTTCACGTCAAAATTGCTAAAATTCCAGTTGAAATTTTTTCAAAGTCCCTTCAAAATTTTCCAATTTTCGTCCCAATTCTTCCCATTCCCATCGAAAGTTTCCAAATCCCTCTCAACATTGTTGAAATTCTGTTGAAGCTTTTAAAATTCTCTCTAGAATTTTAAAACTCAATGTCCACATGTTTACAATTTCACGTCAAAATTGCTAAAATTCCAGTTGAAATTTTTTCAAAGTCCCTTCAAAATTTTCCAGTTTTCGTACCAATTCTTCCCATTCCCATTGAAACTTTTCAACTCCCTCTCACCATTGTTGAAATTCTGTTGAAGCTTTTAAAATTCTCTCTAGAATTTTCCAAATCCACTTCAACATGTTTACAATTTCACATCAAAATTGCTAAAATTCCAGTTGAAATTTTTTCAAAGTCCCTTCAAAATTTTCCAATTTTCGTCCCAATTCTTCCCATTCCCATTGAAACTTTTCAAATCCCTCTCAACATTGTTGAAATCCTTTGAAAGTTTGAAACTTCTCTCTGGAATTTTCAAAATCCACTGCAACATGTTTACAATTTCACATCAAAATTACTAAAATTCCAGTTGAAATTTTTTCAAAGTCCCTTCAAAATTTTCCAGTTTTCGTACCAATTCTTCCCATTCCCATTGAAACTTTTCAACTCCCTCTCACCATTGTTGAAATTCTGTTGAAGCTTTTAAAATTCTCTCTAGAATTTTCCAAATCCACTTCAACATGTTTACAATTTCACATCAAAATTGCTAAAATTCCAGTTGAAATTTTTTCAAAGTCCCTTCAAAATTTTCCAATTTTCGTCCCAATTCTTCCCATTCCCATTCAAACTTTTCAAATCCCTCTCAACATTGTTGAAATCCTTTGAAAGTTTGAAACTTCTCTCTGGAATTTTCAAAATCCACTTCAACATGTTTACAATTTCATGTCAAAATCGCTAAAATTCCAGTTGAAATTTTTTCAAAGTCCCTTCAAAATTTTTCAATTTTCGTCCCAATTCTTCCCATACCCATCGAAACTTTCCAAATCCCTCTCAACATTGTTGAAATCCTGTTGAAGCTTTTAAAATTCTCTCTAGAATTTTCAAAATCCATGTCCACATGTTTACAATTTCACGTCAAAATTGCTAAAATTCCAGTTGAAATTTTTTCAAAGTCCCTGAAAAATTTTCCAATTTTCGTCCCAATTCTTCCCATACCCATTGAAACTTTTCAAATCCCTCTCAACATTGTTGAAATTCTGTTGAAGCTTTTAAAATTCTCTACAGAATTTTAAAAATCCACCTCAACATGTTTACAATTTCACGTCAAAATTGCTAAAATTCCAGTTGAAATTTTTTCAAAGTCCCTTCAAAATTTTCCAATTTTCGTCCCAATTCTTCCCATTCCCATTCAAACTTTTCAAATCCCTCTCAACATTGTTGAAATCCTGTTGAAAGTTTGAAACTTCTCTCTAGAATTTTCAAATCCACGTGAACATGTTTACAATTTCACGGCAAAATTGCTAAGATTCCAGTTGAAATTTTTTCAAAGTGTCTTCAAAATTTTCCAATTTTCACCCCAATTCTTCCCATTCCCATTGAAACTTTTCAAATCCCTCTCAACATTGTTGAAATTCTGTTGAAGCTTTTAAAATTCTCGCTAGAATTATCAAAATCCACGTCAACATGTTTACAATTTCACGTCAAAATTGCTAAAATTCCAGTTGAAATTTTTTAAAAGTCCCTTCAAAATTTTCCAATTTTCGTCCCAATTCTTCCCATTCCCATTGAAACTGTTAAAATCCCTCTCAACATTGTTGAAATCCTGTTGAAAGTTTGAAACTTCTCTCTAGAATTTTCAAAATCAACATCAACATGTTTACAATTTCACGTCAAAATTGCTAAAATTCCAGTTGAAATTATTTCAAAGTCCCTTCAAAATTTTCCAATTTTCGTCCCAATTCTTCCCATACCCATTGAAACTTTTCAAATCCCTCTCAACATTGTTGAAATTCTGTTGAAGCTTTTAAAATTCTCTCCAGAATTTTCAAAATCCACTTCAACATGTTTACAATTTCACGTCCAAATTGCTAAAATTCCAGTTGAAATTTTTTCAAAGTCCCTTCAAAATTTTCCAATTTTCGCCCCAATTCTTCCCATTCCCATTGAAACCTTTCAAATCCCTCTCAACACTGTTGAAATCCTGTTGAAAGTTTGAAACTTCTCTCTAGAATTTTCAAAATCAACATCAACATGTTTACAATTTCACGTCAAAATTGCTAAAATTCCAGTTGAAATTATTTCAAAGTCCCTTCAAAATTTTCCAATTTTCGTCCCAATTCTTCCCATACCCATTGAAACTTTTCAAATCCCTCTCAACATTGTTGAAATCCTGTTGAAGCTTTTACAATTCTCTCTAGAATTTTCAAAATCCATGTCCACGTGTTTACAATTTCACGAAAAAATTGCTAAAATTCCAGTTGAAATTTTTTCAAAGTCCCTTCAAAATTTTCCAATTTTCGTCCCAATTCTTCCCATTCCCATTGAAACCTTTCAAATCCCTCTCAACACTGTTGAAATCCTGTTGAAAGTTTGAAACTTCTCTCTAGAATTTTCAAAATCCACGTCCACATGTTTAAAATTTCACGTCAAAATTGCTAACATTCCAGTTGAAATTTTTTCAAAGTCCCTTCAAATTTTTCCAATTTTCGTCCCAATTCTTCCCATTCCCATTGAAACTTTTCAAATCCCTCCCAAAATGGTTGAAACCCTAATAAAGCTTTTAAAATTCTCTCTAGAATTTTCCAAATCCACTTCAACATGTTTACAATTTCACGTCAAAATTGCAAAAATTCCAGTTGAAATTTTTTCAAAGTCCCTTCAAAATTTTCCAATTTTCGTACCAATTCTTCCCATTCTCATTGAAACTTTTCAAATCCCTCTCAACACTGTTGAAATCCTGTTGAAGCTTTTACAATTCTCTCTAGAATTTTCAAAATCCATGTCCACGTCTTTACAATTTCACGTAAAAATTGCTAAAATTCCAGTTGAAATTTTTTCAAAGTCCCTTCAAAATTTTCCAATTTTCATCCCAATTCTTCCCATTCCCATTGAAACTTTTCAAATCCCTCTCAACATTATTGAAATCCTGTTGAAAGTTTGAAACTTCTCTCTAGAATTTTCAAAATCCACTTCAACATGTTTACAATTTCACGTCAAAATTGCTAAAATTCCAGTTGAAATTTTTTCAAAGTCCCTTCAAAATTTTTCAGTTTTCGTACCAATTCTTCCCATTCCCATTGAAACTTTTCAACTCCCTCTCACCATTGTTGAAATTCTGTTGAGGCTTTTAAAATTCTCTCTAGAATTTTCAAAATCCACGTCAACATGTTTACAATTTCACGTCAAAATTGCTAAAATTCCAGTTGAAATTTTTTCAAAGTCCCTTCAAAATTTTCCAATTTTCGTCCCAATTCTTCCCATTCCCATCGAAAGTTTCCAAATCCCTCTCAACATTGTTGAAATTCTGTTGAAGCTTTTAAAATTCTCTCTAGAATTTTAAAACTCAATGTCCACATGTTTACAATTTCACGTCAAAATTGCTAAAATTCCAGTTGAAATTTTTTCAAAGTCCCTTCAAAATTTTCCAGTTTTCGTACCAATTCTTCCCATTCCCATTGAAACTTTTCAACTCCCTCTCACCATTGTTGAAATTCTGTTGAAGCTTTTAAAATTCTCTCTAGAATTTTCCAAATCCACTTCAACATGTTTACAATTTCACATCAAAATTGCTAAAATTCCAGTTGAAATTTTTTCAAAGTCCCTTCAAAATTTTCCAATTTTCGTCCCAATTCTTCCCATTCCCATTGAAACTTTTCAAATCCCTCTCAACATTGTTGAAATCCTTTGAAAGTTTGAAACTTCTCTCTGGAATTTTCAAAATCCACTGCAACATGTTTACAATTTCACATCAAAATTACTAAAATTCCAGTTGAAATTTTTTCAAAGTCCCTTCAAAATTTTCCAGTTTTC
Source organism: Streptopelia decaocto (assembly GCF_964273445.1). Classification (NCBI taxonomy): domain Eukaryota; kingdom Metazoa; phylum Chordata; class Aves; order Columbiformes; family Columbidae; genus Streptopelia; species Streptopelia decaocto. The sequence goes on along the minus strand of NW_028116375.1, from coordinate 8,330 downwards.
GTACCAATTCTTCCCATTCCCATTGAAACTTTTCAACTCCCTCTCACCATTGTTGAAATTCTGTTGAAGCTTTTAAAATTCTCTCTAGAATTTTCCAAATCCACTTCAACATGTTTACAATTTCACATCAAAATTGCTAAAATTCCAGTTGAAATTTTTTCAAAGTCCCTTCAAAATTTTCCAATTTTCGTCCCAATTCTTCCCATTCCCATTCAAACTTTTCAAATCCCTCTCAACATTGTTGAAATCCTTTGAAAGTTTGAAACTTCTCTCTGGAATTTTCAAAATCCACTTCAACATGTTTACAATTTCATGTCAAAATCGCTAAAATTCCAATTGAAATTTTTTCAAAGTCCCTTCAAAATTTTTCAATTTTCGTCCCAATTCTTCCCATACCCATCGAAACTTTCCAAATCCCTCTCAACATTGTTGAAATCCTGTTGAAGCTTTTAAAATTCTCTCTAGAATTTTCAAAATCCATGTCCACATGTTTACAATTTCACGTCAAAATTGCTAAAATTCCAGTTGAAATTTTTTCAAAGTCCCTGAAAAATTTTCCAATTTTCGTCCCAATTCTTCCCATACCCATTGAAACTTTTCAAATCCCTCTCAACATTGTTGAAATTCTGTTGAAGCTTTTAAAATTCTCTACAGAATTTTAAAAATCCACCTCAACATGTTTACAATTTCACGTCAAAATTGCTAAAATTCCAGTTGAAATTTTTTCAAAGTCCCTTCAAAATTTTCCAATTTTCGTCCCAATTCTTCCCATTCCCATTCAAACTTTTCAAATCCCTCTCAACATTGTTGAAATCCTGTTGAAAGTTTGAAACTTCTCTCTAGAATTTTCAAATCCACGTGAACATGTTTACAATTTCACGGCAAAATTGCTAAGATTCCAGTTGAAATTTTTTCAAAGTGTCTTCAAAATTTTCCAATTTTCACCCCAATTCTTCCCATTCCCATTGAAACTTTTCAAATCCCTCTCAACATTGTTGAAATTCTGTTGAAGCTTTTAAAATTCTCGCTAGAATTATCAAAATCCACGTCAACATGTTTACAATTTCACGTCAAAATTGCTAAAATTCCAGTTGAAATTTTTTCCAAGTCCCTTCAAAATTTTCCAATTTTCGTCCCAATTCTTCCCATTCCCATTGAAACTGTTAAAATCCCTCTCAACATTGTTGAAATCCTGTTGAAAGTTTGAAACTTCTCTCTAGAATTTTCAAAATCAACATCAACATGTTTACAATTTCACGTCAAAATTGCTAAAATTCCAGTTGAAATTATTTCAAAGTCCCTTCAAAATTTTCCAATTTTCGTCCCAATTCTTCCCATACCCATTGAAACTTTTCAAATCCCTCTCAACATTGTTGAAATTCTGTTGAAGCTTTTAAAATTCTCTCCAGAATTTTCAAAATCCACTTCAACATGTTTACAATTTCACGTCCAAATTGCTAAAATTCCAGTTGAAATTTTTTCAAAGTCCCTTCAAAATTTTCCAATTTTCGCCCCAATTCTTCCCATTCCCATTGAAACCTTTCAAATCCCTCTCAACACTGTTGAAATCCTGTTGAAAGTTTGAAACTTCTCTCTAGAATTTTCAAAATCCACATCAACATGTTTACAATTTCACGTCAAAATTGCTAAAATTCCAGCTGAAATTTTTTCCAAGTCCCTTCAAAATTTTCCAATTTTCGTCCCAATTCTTCTCATTCCCATTGAAACTTCAAATCCCTCTGAAAATTGTTGAAATCCTGTTGAAAGTTTGAAACTTATCTCTAGAATTTTCCAAATCCACGTCAACAGGTTTACAATTTCACGTCAAAATTGCTAACATTCCAGTTGAAATTTTTCCAATGTCCCTTCAAAATTTTCCAATTTTCGTCCCAATTCTTCCCATTCCCATTGAAACTTTTCAAATCCCTCTCAACACTGTTGAAATCCTGTTGAAGCTTTTACAATTCTCTCTAGAATTTTCAAAATCCATGTCCACATGTTTACAATTTCACGTCCGAATTGCTAAAATTCCAGCTGAAATTTTTTAAAAGTCCCTTCAAAATTTTCCAATTTTCGTCCCAATTCTTCCCATTCCCATTGAAACTTTTCAAATCCCTCTCAACACTGTTGAAATCCTGTTGAAGCTTTTAAAATTCTCTCTAGAATTTTCAAAATCCTCGTCCACATGTTTACAATTTCACGTCAAAATCGCTAAAATTCCAGTTGAAATTTTCTCAAAGTCCCTTCAAAATTTTCCAATTTTCGTCCCAATTCTTCCCATTCCCATTGAAACTTTTCAAATCCCTCTCAACACTGTTGAAATCCTGTTGAAGCTTTTACAATTCTCTCCAGAATTTTCAAAATCAACTTCAACATATTTACAATTTCACGTCAAAATTGCTAAAATTCCAGTTGAAATATTTTCAAAGTCCCTTCAAAATTTTCCAATTTTCGTCCCAATTCTTCCCATTCCCATTGAAACTTTTCAAATCCCTCTCAACATTGTTGAAATCCTGTTGAAAGTTTGAAACTTCTCTCTAGAATTTTCAAAATCAACATCAACATGATTACAATTTCACGTCAAAATTGCTAAAATTCCAGTTGAAATTTTTTCAAAGTCCCTTCAAAATTTTCCAATTTTCGTCCCAATTCTTCCCATACCCATTGAAACTTTTCAAATCCCTCTCAACATTGTTGAAATTCTGTTGAAGCTTTTAAAATTCTCTCCAGAATTTTAAAAATCCACCTCAACATGTTTACAGTTTCACGTCCAAATTGCTAAAATTCCAGTTGAAATTTTTTCAAAGTCCCTTCAAAATTTTCCAATTTTCGCCCCAATTCTTCCCATTCCCATTGAAACCTTTCAAATCCCTCTCAACACTGTTGAAATCCTGTTGAAAGTTTGAAACTTCTCTCTAGAATTTTCCAAATCCACGTCAACATGTTTAAAATTTCACGTCAAAATTGCTAAAATTGCAGTTGAAATTTTTTCAAAGTCCCTTCAAAATTTTCCAGTTTTCGTCCCAATTCTTCCCATTCCCATTGAAACTTTTCAAATCCCTCCCAAAATGGTTGAAACCCTAATAAAGCTTTTAAAATTCTCTCTAGAATTTTCCAAATCCACTTCAACATGTTTACAATTTCACGTCAAAATTGCTAAAATTCCAGTTGAAATTTTTTCAAAGTCTCTTCAAAATTTTCCAATTTTCGTCCCAATTCTTCCCATTCCCATCGAAACTGTTAAAATCCCTCTCAACATTGTTGAAATCCTGTTGAAGCTTTTAAAATTCTCTCTAGAATTTTCAAAATCAATGTCCACATGTTTACAATTTCACGTCAAAATTGCTAAAATTCCAGTTGAAATTTTTTCAAAGTCCCTTCAAAATTTTCCAGTTTTCGTACCAATTCTTCCCATTCCCATTGAAACTTTTCAACTCCCTCTCACCATTGTTGAAATTCTGTTGAAGCTTTTAAAATTCTCTCTAGAATTTTCCAAATCCACTTCAACATGTTTACAATTTCACATCAAAATTGCTAAAATTCCAGTTGAAATTTTTTCAAAGTCCCTTCAAAATTTTCAAATTTTCATCCCAATTCTTCCCATTCCCATTGAAACTTTTCAAATCCCTCTCAACATTGTTGAAATCCTGTTGAAAGTTTGAAACTTCTCTCTAGAATTTTCAAAATCCATGTCCACATGTTTACAATTTCACGTAAAAATTGCTAAAATTCCAGTTGAAATTTTTTCAAAGTCCCTTCAAAATTTTCCAATTTTCGTCCCAATTCTTCCCATTCTCATTGAAAGTTTTCAAATCCCTCTCAACACTGTTGAAATCCTGTTGAAGCTTTTACAATTCTCTCTAGAATTTTCAAAATCCATGTCCACGTGTTTGCAATTTCACGTAAAAATTGCTAAAATTCCAGTTGAAATTTTTTCAAAGTCCCTTCAAAATTTTCCAATTTTCGTCCCAATTCTTCCCATTCCCATCGAAACTTTCCAAATCCCTCTCAACATTGTTGAAATTCTGTTGAAGCTTTTAAAATTCTCTCTAGAATTTTAAAACTCAATGTCCACATGTTTACAATTTCACGTCAAAATTGCTAAAATTCCAGTTGAAATTTTTTCAAAGTCCCTTCAAAATTTTTCAGTTTTCGTCCCAATTCTTCCCATACCCATTGAAACTTTTCAAATCCCTCTCAACATTGTTGAAATTCTGTTGAAGCTTTTAAAATTCTCTCCAGAATTTTAAAAATCCACCTCAACATGTTTACAGTTTCACGTCCAAATTGCTAAAATTCCAGTTGAAATTTTTTCAAAGTCCCTTCAAAATTTTCCAATTTTCGTCCCAATTCTTCCCATTCCCATTGAAACTTTTCAAATCCCTCCCAAAATGGTTGAAACCCTAATAAAGCTTTTAAAATTCTCTCTAGAATTTTCCAAATCCACTTCAACATGTTTACAATTTCACGTCAAAATTGCTAAAATTCCAGTTGAAATTTTTTCCAAGTCCCTTCAAAATTTTCCAATTTTCGCCCCAAATCTTCCCATTCCCATCGAAACTTTCCAAATCCCTCTCAACATTGTTGAAATCCTGTTGAAGCTTTTAAAATTCTCTCTAGAATTTTCAAAATCAATGTCCACATGTTTACAATTTCACGTCAAAATTGCTAAAATTCCAGTTGAAATTTTTTCAAAGTCCCTTCAAAATTTTCCAATTTTCACCCCAATTCTTCCCATTCCCATTGAAACTTTTCAAATCCCTCTCAACATTGTTGAAATTCTGTTGAAGCTTTTAAAATTCTCGCTAGAATTATCAAAATCCACGTCAACATGTTTACAATTTCACGTCAAAATTGCTAAAATTCCAGTTGAAATTTTTTCCAAGTCCCTTCAAAATTTTCCAATTTTCGTCCCAATTCTTCCCATTCCCATTGAAACTGTTAAAATCCCTCTCAACATTGTTGAAATCCTGTTGAAAGTTTGAAACTTCTCTCTAGAATTTTCAAAATCAACATCAACATGTTTACAATTTCACGTCAAAATTGCTAAAATTCCAGTTGAAATTATTTCAAAGTCCCTTCAAAATTTTCCAATTTTCGTCCCAATTCTTCCCATTCCCATTGAAACTTTTCAAATCCCTCTCAACATTGTTGAAATTCTGTTGAAGCTTTTAAAATTCTCTCCAGAATTTTCAAAATCCACTTCAACATGTTTACAATTTCACGTCCAAATTGCTAAAATTCCAGTTGAAATTTTTTCAAAGTCCCTTCAAAATTTTCCAATTTTCGCCCCAATTCTTCCCATTCCCATTGAAACCTTTCAAATCCCTCTCAACACTGTTGAAATCCTGTTGAAAGTTTGAAACTTCTCTCTAGAATTTTCAAAATCCACATCAACATGTTTACAATTTCACGTCAAAATTGCTAAAATTCCAGCTGAAATTTTTTCCAAGTCCCTTCAAAATTTTCCAATTTTCGTCCCAATTCTTCTCATTCCCATTGAAACTTCAAATCCCTCTGAAAATTGTTGAAATCCTGTTGAAAGTTTGAAACTTATCTCTAGAATTTTCCAAATCCACGTCAACAGGTTTACAATTTCACGTCAAAATTGCTAACATTCCAGTTGAAATTTTTCCAATGTCCCTTCAAAATTTTCCAATTTTCGTCCCAATTCTTCCCATTCCCATTGAAACTTTTCAAATCCCTCTCAACACTGTTGAAATCCTGTTGAAGCTTTTACAATTCTCTCTAGAATTTTCAAAATCCATGTCCACATGTTTACAATTTCACGTCCGAATTGCTAAAATTCCAGCTGAAATTTTTTCCAAGTCCCTTCAAAATTTTCCAATTTTCGTCCCAATTCTTCCCATTCCCATTGAAACTTTTCAAATCCCTCTCAACACTGTTGAAATCCTGTTGAAGCTTTTAAAATTCTCTCTAGAATTTTCAAAATCCTCGTCCACATGTTTACAATTTCACGTCAAAATCGCTAAAATTCCAGTTGAAATTTTCTCAAAGTCCCTTCAAAATTTTCCAATTTTCGTCCCAATTCTTCCCATTCCCATTGAAACTTTTCAAATCCCTCTCAACACTGTTGAAATCCTGTTGAAGCTTTTACAATTCTCTCCAGAATTTTCAAAATCAACTTCAACATATTTACAATTTCACGTCAAAATTGCTAAAATTCCAGTTGAAATATTTTCAAAGTCCCTTCAAAATTTTCCAATTTTCGTCCCAATTCTTCCCATTCCCATTGAAACTTTTCAAATCCCTCTCAACATTGTTGAAATCCTGTTGAAAGTTTGAAACTTCTCTCTAGAATTTTCAAAATCAACATCAACATGATTACAATTTCACGTCAAAATTGCTAAAATTCCAGTTGAAATTTTTTCAAAGTCCCTTCAAAATTTTCCAATTTTCGTCCCAATTCTTCCCATACCCATTGAAACTTTTCAAATCCCTCTCAACATTGTTGAAATTCTGTTGAAGCTTTTAAAATTCTCTCCAGAATTTTAAAAATCCACCTCAACATGTTTACAGTTTCACGTCCAAATTGCTAAAATTCCAGTTGAAATTTTTTCAAAGTCCCTTCAAAATTTTCCAATTTTCGCCCCAATTCTTCCCATTCCCATTGAAACCTTTCAAATCCCTCTCAACACTGTTGAAATCCTGTTGAAAGTTTGAAACTTCTCTCTAGAATTTTCCAAATCCACGTCAACATGTTTAAAATTTCACGTCAAAATTGCTAAAATTGCAGTTGAAATTTTTTCAAAGTCCCTTCAAAATTTTCCAGTTTTCGTCCCAATTCTTCCCATTCCCATTGAAACTTTTCAAATCCCTCCCAAAATGGTTGAAACCCTAATAAAGCTTTTAAAATTCTCTCTAGAATTTTCCAAATCCACTTCAACATGTTTACAATTTCACGTCAAAATTGCTAAAATTCCAGTTGAAATTTTTTCAAAGTCTCTTCAAAATTTTCCAATTTTCGTCCCAATTCTTCCCATTCCCATCGAAACTGTTAAAATCCCTCTCAACATTGTTGAAATCCTGTTGAAGCTTTTAAAATTCTCTCTAGAATTTTCAAAATCAATGTCCACATGTTTACAATTTCACGTCAAAATTGCTAAAATTCCAGTTGAAATTTTTTCAAAGTCCCTTCAAAATTTTCCAGTTTTCGTACCAATTCTTCCCATTCCCATTGAAACTTTTCAACTCCCTCTCACCATTGTTGAAATTCTGTTGAAGCTTTTAAAATTCTCTCTAGAATTTTCCAAATCCACTTCAACATGTTTACAATTTCACATCAAAATTGCTAAAATTCCAGTTGAAATTTTTTCAAAGTCCCTTCAAAATTTTCAAATTTTCATCCCAATTCTTCCCATTCCCATTGAAACTTTTCAAAACCCTCTCAACATTGTTGAAATCCTGTTGAAAGTTTGAAACTTCTCTCTAGAATTTTCAAAATCCATGTCCACATGTTTACAATTTCACGTAAAAATTGCTAAAATTCCAGTTGAAATTTTTTCAAAGTCCCTTCAAAATTTTCCAATTTTCGTCCCAATTCTTCCCATTCTCATTGAAAGTTTTCAAATCCCTCTCAACACTGTTGAAATCCTGTTGAAGCTTTTACAATTCTCTCTAGAATTTTCAAAATCCATGTCCACGTGTTTGCAATTTCACGTAAAAATTGCTAAAATTCCAGTTGAAATTTTTTCAAAGTCCCTTCAAAATTTTCCAATTTTCGTCCCAATTCTTCCCATTCCCATCGAAACTTTCCAAATCCCTCTCAACATTGTTGAAATTCTGTTGAAGCTTTTAAAATTCTCTCTAGAATTTTAAAACTCAATGTCCACATGTTTACAATTTCACGTCAAAATTGCTAAAATTCCAGTTGAAATTTTTTCAAAGTCCCTTCAAAATTTTTCAGTTTTCGTCCCAATTCTTCCCATACCCATTGAAACTTTTCAAATCCCTCTCAACATTGTTGAAATTCTGTTGAAGCTTTTAAAATTCTCTCCAGAATTTTAAAAATCCACCTCAACATGTTTACAGTTTCACGTCCAAATTGCTAAAATTCCAGTTGAAATTTTTTCAAAGTCCCTTCAAAATTTTCCAATTTTCGTCCCAATTCTTCCCATTCCCATTGAAACTTTTCAAATCCCTCCCAAAATGGTTGAAACCCTAATAAAGCTTTTAAAATTCTCTCTAGAATTTTCCAAATCCACTTCAACATGTTTACAATTTCACGTCAAAATTGCTAAAATTCCAGTTGAAATTTTTTCCAAGTCCCTTCAAAATTTTCCAATTTTCGCCCCAAATCTTCCCATTCC